>NC_056748.1:992058504-992153504 GCF_019279795.1 Protopterus annectens | reverse complement strand
TTTACCCAGCTAATAACTATTAAGTAAATAAATCAAAATAAAAGTCTCTGTGCATGCAGAGCAGGCTGCAACAAGTCCTGTTTTGAATGAAGATTACATCGCATGAACAAAATTGCTGGGATCTATTGAGTCATAACACAAGTGTGTGTTAAGAAGAAACTGCCTAGCTTTCGCTGAAGCATAAACTTGTTACTGGTCATAGTTTAAAGTGCTTGTCTAAGGCTTTGTAAAAGCCCCTTAGCAGCCACATTAGTTGTTGGATGCCAAGGGGTAAATATAATATGGATAATACATTTTTTTATAACAGAATGTTGTGGTGTCAGCTTTCATAAATTGGAGGCCATTATAGCCTACTAGTTGCTGTGGCACTCCACTTTGAGTAAAAACCTCTGTCTGTTTATTAATGGTGTGACTGGAAGTAGTAGAGCTCATGGTAAAGATATCTAGCCACTTAGAGCACGTGTCCACTATCACTAAAAATGTTGTCTTCATGAATGGTCCAGCAAAATTAACATGCATCCATAGCCATGAGAATGTAGGCCATTCTGACAGTTGTAGTAGAACATGTCCTGCCTCATTACAGACCATCTAGCAGCCATTCCTTTTTTTGCCGACTGTTCTATCTCTTGATCAGATCTTTGTCACACACAACTTCTATACAGTATCTTTGATTTCACTTCTCCAAATTGACATTGATGATGTTCTAAAACAATCTGTAACATAATGCAGTAGGTATGATAATCCTTAACCCTCACATTACACAGCCAACATTTAAGGCATGTTTCTCTTGTTTTAAGTATTTGTCAGCTAATAGAGAATTGTGTTTATAATAGAGTATTATGTTTAGCTGTTTAGCTATTTTTTTGTCATATTATAAATTTGTGGTAAAACTTTGTCATGTCTGGTTTCTGTTTTAGCACTTAGAAAGTATATTAAGACTCCCTGTTATAAATGGCAGACTTGTAATATGGTTCTGCGACAGACTAAGCTTGTAGAAGATGTAGAGTTGTACCTCTGGGGCCTCCATAAATTGCACAGTTATTCTTTCCACTCTGCTCAGTATAAACAACCCTAAACATGGCTTTCAAAAATAGTGAATCTCTAAGAGTACTTAGTGAAGCCTCCATCCAATAGGGTTCACCGCCAAGCTCTTCTACAGTTATATTAATCTCACATCTAGACAACCAACTTATCTTAAAAGTAGGATCCAGCACAATAACATTTGATCAAAATGTCTTCAGAAAGGAAAGTCTTATTGGCTATTTAATAAAACTCTAAAGAAAAATGGCCTACAAGTTCATATTATTTTTCCAGCAAAAAATTAAATATTTGCCCCAGAACATTTAAAACTGTTTAACTCACTAGAAGAAGCCCTTTCCTTACTTTAGTCAAAAACATAGCTACACCATTTGAAGAAATGGCATGGAATCATTCTTCATTGAAAAGACAAGCCAAAAAATACTGAAAAACTGTATTTTTATTAAAAATTTCAAAGAACATGTAGGGAATATTTGGTGAGATACCAACAGGTGTTTAATCTTACTTTATTTTATATTTCTGTTTAGAGGTATAATTTTTTTTCCTGCTGTTGCCTTTTATGAAGATTTCTTACACAGAAATAAAGCTTTTCAATAACAAATATGATAACAATGGCACAGAAAGGGAGGACTAAATGATAAGCCCTAGGTAGGACAGTAGATAAGATAGTGACATACTGTGTACTTGAAGTTTGTACTAAAGGTAAGCTAGTCTACATTAAGTAACTTAGTACTCTAAATAAAAAAGTACTATAAAGCTATTTTTAACACCCCAAATTTTAATATAAAGTGAATTTATTCTAAACAGTATAGCCTATAGAATATGTATTTAAAATGTATAGCATGTATTCATATTTCTAGTTTCAGTAATAGGACACTATAACTTGAAGAGGTCATAAACATGTATATCTGCAAATTATAAATAAACATTTCTGTAATAATGGAGCTTCTATTAAACATCCAAAAGGTTAGGTATGTGTCACAATGCTCTTAGCCACTGGGTTATGAGACATCTTATTTCAATTCTTTTATGTTCATGCTTCTGGTAAGACTTTAACATCAAATATTTTTGGAGCATAAATGTGAGGGTATTTTTATATATGCAAAAATAATGGAAAATGTAAGAGAAGTTATGCATGATATTAAGATGCATTAAAGTAGCATATAGAAAGGTGTACTGTTACATCCTCTATGAGGGTAAAACTTATAGTGGATGCTTGACAAAGAATGGATAGTATATATAATAAAGATGTTCTTGCAGTTTTTTAAATATCTTGAATATGAGTAGATGTTATGGCAATGTTCATGTCCTGCTGCTTAACGCAATTATTCTATTAGAAGAAAAAAGGCACAAATTCAGGGTGAAGCAAAACTTCCTGCTGTGATATAGGCTGATTAATAGCAGAGAATATAAGCTGCAGAAAGTCAGAGAAAGATGTTAATAGCTCTGCTTATAACATGAAGAGACCTGATTTAAATAGTTGTTTCCATGGAGTCTTTTTAATTCAAGTAACCCATGATGTTACTTCACTTTAAACATAAGTGGATTACTTACTAGATATTTTAAACCACAGTCACTTGGCACTGAGTAAGAAATTAATCATTTATCATTTCTAAGATATGACATCTGAGTAATTATTTGACATCGTGAATAATGTAATTTTCATGGAGGAAAGGCATAAAAATGAATCTCAGGTTTCCTGTATACCTATTTCTGAAAACAGTATGCACCCTCACTTGTCAGCGGACACAGATGGATTATAGCATCAGTTATGGTTATATTAATTAATAATCACCTATGCATTTTATAATTACAACTGATTCATTAGCAGCACAACAGCAAGAAAGGTTGTCGGGTAAAACGATAAAATGCTAGTAGTGTTTGCAGAAAATGATACAAGGAAAAAATATACTTTTTAAAATACAAACACTACTTAAATTTGGTTGTAAAATATATTTTAGAAGTTTTGCTGTGTAACTGTGCAGAAACCCTACTACTTGGAGACTTTAACATAGACTGGGGCACCTGTTCCTCAGAATCCCCAACCACCCATATTAACCTGCATGCATTTACACAAATCATATCCACCCCTACCAGGATAGGTAAACCCAACCAAAAATAAAGCATACTTGACTGGGTACTCATAAATAGTCACTCCCAACTGTACACCTCTGGTACCCTCCCTGATGGCCTAAGTGATCACCTTCTCACATATGTAATTAAGCACAAAGCCATTAATTTCCAACAACCCTTACTCAGAAAGGTTAGAAGCAATAAAAACTTTGACCCTGCCAAATTCCAACAAGAACTAAACTCATGTAATTGGTCTATTCTAAAACACCTCCCCTTAGAGGAAGCAGTAGCATACTTTAACAACAAATTCCTTGAGATCCTTGATTTGCATGCACCTGTTCATTCAAAGAGAACAAAGGCAAAAACTGTGCCATGGCTTTCTAAAGAGTCTAAACTCAAAATTACCCTTAGAAACAAAGCATGGGCTTTATGGCGTTCTTCTAAAGACCCCCAAGATCACATTAAATACTGGCAATCCAGGAATGAAACTAAAAAATCCATTTTACAAGACAAAAAAACAATACTACTGTAATTTACAGACAGTAAATCAAAATAACCCTCAGAAGTTTTGGGCAGCTTTAAATAATCTACTACATCCCGGACAAACTTCAACCCCAATCCCTGCTGCTACTATTGATAAAACCCCTGAAGATGTTTCTGACAGTTTTAACCGATTTTTTACTGAGACAATTCAAGCCCTAGCTAGCCAACTACCTCCTAGCTCCCCTGGTCCTGAAAGTACCACCCCTAGAAACCTACTCGCGTTCAGCTTCCAACCAGTCGCCATATTCACTTATCTGTACCTTGATCAAAAAGTTAAAACCCACTACACTTTCTGCTAATCAACTCCCTGCTGAGTACCTACAAAAATCAGCTGATGCTATTGCTTACCCCATCTCAATACTAATCAATCGAACCATAGTAGAAGCTAAAATTCCCACCATCTGGAAAATATCCTATGTAATCCCACTTCACAAAGGAGGCAACTCTACTGAATTCTCCAATTATAGGCCAATAGCTATACTCTCTCCACCTGCAAAGTTTATGGAAAAATGTATTCATAGACAACTCATGCACCACCTAATCCAGAATCACCTTATGGTAGACACTCAACATGGCTTCCATCCTTATCACAGCACTACTTCAGCCCTCCTAGCCTTTACCAACACCATAAACCATAATCGCAACAATAATTATATATCCTCAGCCCTCTTCTTGGATCTTTCCAAGGCATTCGATATGGTTGATCACAAACTTTTAATCTACACCCTGCAAACATTCTGTCTAGATACTCTAGGCCTTCAGTGGTTTCAATCCTACCTGAAGGGTCGACAGCAGGCTGTCCTCTGGCAGAACAAACTCCCTAATCTTCTACCTAACACCCTTGGAGTACCACAAGGCTCTATACTAGGGCCCTTGCTGTTCTCCGTCTTCATTAATGACCTTTATACTGTCATCCCAAAAGTCAGCTGTTTCCAATATGCTGATGACTCTACTCTGATTTGCTCGGCCACATCTCCAGTAGAGTTATGGTCAGCTACCCAGACCACCTTTAATACAATAGAAAACTGCCTTTCAGAATGTCATCTGATCCTAAATCCCAAAAAAAATAAAATGCTGTTATTTTCTCCAACACGTAGGTCTACCGCTTTCACCTTTACCATAAATTCAAATGATGGCACAATAATCTCCCCTGACCCCTCTACAAAACTATTAGGTGTCATCATAGATAATAATCTAAAATTCGACCTACATGTTAACAAAACCATCAAAACCATCAATAAAAAACTAGGGTCACTTTACAGAATAAAAGCCTTCCTAACCCCTCCAGCTAAAATTGCCATAGCTCGATCTAACCTTCTTTCAACCCTTCTGTATGCATCACCTCTACTCTCGAATTTAAACAAGACTGTCCTTAACAAACTCTCAATTTTCTGCAACCACATTGTCAGGTTTGCCACTGGGCTGCCTTTTAGGACACATCATTGCATCAGTCTAAATCAGCTTGGGTGGCTTGAACTACCCAGCCTAATCCAGTATAAAAACTGATTATGGCCTATAAAATCCTCTACAATCCGGACAATACTCCTGCACTTAAAAATATTATCACCCCCCTATAACAATCCTAGACCACTTTGATCCTCTAACAAACTACTAATTCAGACTAGCAAAATTAATAACATAGCCGGTGACTCTCTCTTTGCAAACTCTGTAAGTAGACCCTGGAACTCTCTTCCAGCTGATATTACCTTACTTTCTACCTTAGGTCAATTTAAAACTAGACTCAAACAACATTTGGCACTTAACTGACTATGTCAATGTATCAAGCCTGGCTAACTCTCTCTAGAATGTGCAAAAATCTGTTAACCATTTTACTGTGTAATTTAATTTAATCCTGATTTACGCTCGGGATTAACTCTAACCTGTGGAACTTGTTTAACTTGCTTACTTATGTAATCACTGTAAATAGTCTGTTTGTAATATGTAATGCTGGTATTATGTAATGCTGTATCTGCTTACCCTTGGAGCTTTTCTCCCCAGGCCTCCACTAAAAATGGACATGCATCCAGTCGGACTATCCCGGTCAACAAATGTAAAATAAAATAAATAAATAAAATAAAATTGATTGTTAGACTAATTTTTGTTGAGGCAAAACATGCTGTGATATGGTTTATACCATACTATATAAAGGATATAACTGCATAACTTTTCTAAACATGTTATCATTCAAACTGCAAAGGAAGCTTTACAAATACAAACTGGCATAACAATATTTATTTGTTGATTGGAGTAGAACATTGTTCATTTTGAACCATTTTTATGATCAGTCTGTGGCTGTAAAGTTGTACAGCTAGTGAAAAGCAACAAAGATATTACAATGTTAAAAAATACTTTTATTGGTTTCTACTACACCTATGTACACTATTTATACAAGTTATATGCAATTTACAGAAGAAGAACTTCAAGGGAGTAAGGAAGATAGGATAGGACAGAATATGAACTAGAAGTGTGAGAGATAAATGGAAGAATGTATAACAATGAAGGTATAATGGAAGTGTGTATCAAACATGAAGCATGAAAAGTGGGAAGAAGACAGTAAAGAAGGAGCAGAAGAAGGGACATAAAAAGAATAGAAATGAGATGACAGGAAGAAGATAGCAGAGAGGAAGAGTTTTGTGTATTGAGTGCAATGTACAAACCTAGAAAAGGAGGAAATGGACTTAATATGAGCCGCAATGGAAGAACAAACTTTAGCGATGAGTAAGGAGAAATAATTAAATATAAAGGAATTAAAGACATTGATATAAACGACTATTCAAATATCAAATTATGAATAAATAAGAAACACTAACAATATAGTAAATAGAAAAGGTGTATTAAACATATCTGATGTTTTACCATATGGTAGTAAAAGAGGAAACAATAAATTTCAAGGGAGAGAATGAAAAGAAGAGGCAGATGGAGACAAAGAGAAGTATGCGGAAGCTCAAGAAACAGTATTAGAATTAAGCATGCTATATCCTTTAATTACTGAAAGTATGATTAAGTAGTATTGGTAATATATGTGGCTAAGGAACATTAATATTTTTGTCTACATTTGTATGTATGAATGTTTGGAAACCCAAATTAAAAGACATATTAAATGATGCCGAACATGTCAAATTATTGTAAATTCTTTAACAGCAAAAGATTGACATGGAACTCTAAATGTCCTCAAACAAAAAGATAAATTGTAGGAATTAACTAAGAAAAAGTTAAAAGTGTTTTAGCCCATTTAATGAAGTAAAAACTACTAAGGTGCGGCATTACATTTTGAAAGTATCTTCATTTTGTGTGTCCTGTAGCCTGCTGGTACACAACTACATAAATAAGCTATTTTTTCAGACCATCCTGCTTCCCCTTGGTTCTTACAGACATACTATAGGTGTAAATAAAGTAATGACTATGGACATCTTTCTCCTAACAATGTAATTACATAAATAGAGAAACATATGCAATCTGATTTTTCATATTACCAGAGTAATTCACTGATACTCTGTTTAGATTTAGTATTTCAGTTCCAAGTAAACAAATATTCAAACTCATGTATTCTTTACTGTATTGCAATGGGTGAAGACATCTAGGCTAAGACAGACAGTTTTGTAAGAGCCAAAGAGTATTGTAAGGGATTATGTAGTCAAATTAGGTGACATTTTCAAAACAGAAATACCTCAGCATTAAACAATAATTGCCTTAGCAGTGGATATAAAAAGGGAAATTTACTTAAATATGTAAAATAAATTAAGTGAAGGTCATTCATCAAGAAGAAACATATTTTAGCAGACAATGTATATAGGCTAAATTTATGAGGATGAAATAGAAATAATGTCTTAGATACTATATTCTAATGGGGTTAACAAATGATTGTTTCCAGTGCTAGTAACTGAATATCAAGAGAGGCTTATAAACTTAGCAAACGTGTAAAAGATGCCAGGAACAGTCATAAAGTTTGCCAAATAATTTCTATAAAAATTAACTAATGCAAATGGTATCCTAATATCAGGAGGCTGCTTTAATTGTGTTTTAAAGGTAACACAAATGACAACGAAGTGCAAAACATTTCAGCTTCAGCTAAAGCACTAAAAAGTTGTAGGAGTGTAATTAATTTGAAATAAGCAAATTATTTTGCTAAACCTGTTTTTTTATTCTATACCCACTATTATTTTTCATTTGGTGCTCAGACTAGAATAGATAAGGTATATATTTATTGATTTGAGGTCTAATTTGAATTTATTCAAAATTATCTCATCTCTTATCTGAACATAATGTCATTATCTTTCAGTTAATTTTTCATCAAAAATCACATATTAAAATACCTTCATCTATGACTAAACTAGAAGGATTGGGACAATTGTTAATAAATTAAATTTGCAATGATGTTAAATAATAATGGAAAGGTTAGTGACAATGATTTGTGATTTTTTTAAAGCCTTCCTATGCAGCAAAATAATCTCTTTTGCCGTAATAAATAAAAGATAGGATAAATAATTATTAGAAGTACAAGAAATATTAAAAATTGAGAAGGAGAAATAAATACTTGAACTTACCAAAAGTACTATAAAATAACGACCAAACAATATTAAATCATGCTGTAACAATTACAAGGGAAATAAATTACACTGTTATTCTGTAACACCCAAAGGTTTACAAATGTTTGATTATAATCTAAAATTATTTACATAAGTAGTCAAGTGTCATGCATAAGTACTTCAAGTAGTAATAAAAAGTAACCAATATTGAAGACAGTGTTGGTACCTTTAATGATACTATGATGACATTAATAAGAAAGATAAATATATAGTCTTGAAAAAACATTAATGGCAGAACGATAATAAATCCCCTGTAATAAACAAAATATTTGGCAAATTATACAATTCTTCTGTAGTAAAAACATAATATTCTTTATCCACATCAATTTTAAAATAAAATGCTTGCCCTTGTAACTT
Organism: Protopterus annectens; assembly: GCF_019279795.1. Lineage (NCBI taxonomy): Eukaryota > Metazoa > Chordata > Ceratodontiformes > Protopteridae > Protopterus > Protopterus annectens. The sequence goes on along the minus strand of NC_056748.1, from coordinate 992,144,907 downwards.
CATCTCATTTCTTAGTAAAGAGTATAGGATCTTATTGTGTTTTATGCAGACTTAAGATAATATTGCCTTCTGTTATTGGTGAAAAGCAAACTGGATAGGCTAACAGACCCAAGATAATATCAAAAGAATACTGATTTTAATTTATTATGCTAATTCTAATAAACAAAAACTAGAATGTATAAGCCTAGATCTTGTAAAGGCACTTGGCTGTATTAATGAGATATGCTCATTTGGATATACACATATATTTATAAACTACTTAAAACCCTTATATCAAAATTCTACTAAATATGTTAAGTAATTATCTCAACATGTTAAAATCTTAAAATAAATTAAACAAGGATGCCCCCTATCAACACTACTCTGTGCTTGCTATTTATCTAATTGTAACTTCACAAGACTTGGTAAAATATTTATAGCTAATAACTGATACTCTGAAACCCATCTCTCTGGAGATGATATTTTATTACCCTTAAGAAACATCAATTCATCTATATCTCCTAATGTAATAGTTCTGAAGAGATGTTTAGTTTAAAGTATAATCATAACAAAACAGTTATGATACATTAATCAAAAACAGATTTGTCTTATAAACAACTACATGATGGTAAATTCAATAGCAAAAAAAAAATATTTAGGGGTATGTACTGTTAAATAATTCAGTGAAATTGTTAAAGTCAATTAAGATACTATAATTAATGATATAAGATTAATAACAACTAAATGCACTTTTTTATTTGCGAATAAACTGAAATTAGTTAAATGCTCTTACCCAAAGTTTATGTAAATAGTTCAAACTACTTTGTTATCATCAAAGTAAAGGTTTAAATAATCTCTTTATCAAATGCTTTTGCTTTTCTAGTAAACCTGTGTATAGTCTTCATAGGTTCATAAGGAAATAATATGCTAGCTACCCCCATGGGCCATATTAAGCCTTTTTATTGTTGCATTTTTTACTGCTGTATTTTTTCATCATTGCTGCATTCCTTACTGTTGCATTCACTGTTGTACCTTTGGTAATTCAGTCAATTAGGTATTGACCAATGGAGTATTGTAATGTTACGTGGTTTGACTATTTAATTATTAATTAATTAGTGCTGGGTTATTCTGATGAAGTTCCCTTGTGGAATGAAAGTGTTAAATCTGTTTGGTGTACTGGAACATTAAAGAATTTATTTTTTACATTCGTAGTTTGTGGATTACTTGGACCTTCCTGGTGACCAGTGTGCCCGACTTGAGTGTTTTTTTCTCAGCCATTTTAAGCCTAGCCAATTTCCCTTTTTGTGCTTGAAATAACCTATCCCATTTAGATATAGTTTGGTTTTACTCATCCTATGGTCAGTAGTTATATATTGCCCCAATGAGAATAACGAGGATCATAACATAGATCATTTGAGAGGACCCATGCATGGGATAAAGTATTTAAGAGCTTCACATTAGGCTCTGTATTCAAAATGATTATTAGTTGGACCCAGCATATACTATTAAGCTAAGAGAACTATGTGAAAAATGTAATGATGTTAAACTAAAATCTTTAATCAGCATGTGATTATAGATACTTAAAACCTACAAGTTTAAACTATATAATACTGAAAGCATTTAGAAATTATCACAGGTATAAAAATAAATGTTTTTTTTTTCTCATAGGTTCATAGGAGATTACTAGGCTAATGGCTTAAGGGCGATTACAAGCCTAGACAATATAACCCAGTTTTAGCCAATATATGGCTGCTAGAGACAAGAGGATGGCATGGATTTGTGACTGTGAATTGAGTATCTTACAGATTTCCCCTGTCCATAAGAGACATAGGCACTACCTCAGGCATGAATTTGTGATTCCTCATTCATTGATTCAAACTGTATTTGAAGAGGGCCAGGGAAGGGCTCTGCTTAATGTAAATAGAAAGCCCATTCCAAAGAAAGGGCAATTTCTGAGACACATATCTGTCTCTCCATCATGTTTTGTTTGAGTAGTTGACTAAGTTTAGATCCCTAGATTGGGTGGACCCTCATGCCATTTGGCTTGTGGATATGTGGCAGCTCTATTAGGGTTGGATTTGTGAGTGCCTTGTAGGTCAGGCATAGGTCACCTGTGAATAGTTTGTAGGAGACAGAGTAAAGGGATATGGCTTTTAGTCTATCCTCATAGTTCATGTTGCTTATATGCTGTATTTTCTTTGTGAGGTACCTCTGAGGTCACTCCAGCTGCTGTAAGTGCCTAGTCGAGTAGATGCTAAATGGTGCATTGTACTTGATTATTGGTCTAATATACAGGACTACAATTTACTTGGCTCTAGATGCCATATCTTTACTTATAAGTTGTGCCACATAAAATGACTTCCTCACCACTGTGGACACAGGGCAATCAAAGGTCAGGCTACTATCCATCTGTGTACCTGCATCTCTCACATATGAGTCTACTATTAAGGGTGTGCTCTTGATGTTGTAATTTGCAGGGGTATTTGACTTCCCAAAGGGTATGATAATGCATTTTTTTCTCATTTTGTTTTAGGCCATGGTGCTGGCACCAATCATTTGTCTGATTTAAAGCCTCCTGAAGGATATCTACATCAATGGGGGAATCAATGACTGCCCCAAGCTTGGAGTCATCATCAAACTTTGTCATCCAGATGCTTTCCACATTATCTTTGACTTCAGAGAAGTATATTCAAAATAGGAGTGGCCTCAGCACTATGCCCTGTGGCACACCACTAGCAAGTGGCCTCTTGCTGGATCTGGATTCACCCACTTCAACCACTTGGCCTGTCTGTGAGCCAATTGGCTTTCTATCTAGTGATGTAGGGATTTATGCCCAGTTTTGTAAGTGTATTTATAACACCGAAAGGGGAATTGTGTCAAATGAATTGGCCAGGTCGAGATAGGTGGTATGTGCTGTTTTACCCTCATCCATGGCCTTAGTGACTTTCTCAAAAAAATTCACCTGATTCAGTAAGCATGACCTGCTCTTGACAAAGCCAGACTGGGGTCAGGCCTAGTTTTTGGAGGTTTTCCTATATCATCATTTATCCAGTTTATGATTATTCTTTTCATGGCCTTGCATACAAGATGAGTCAAACTTATGGATCTGTAATTTCCTGGGTCAGTAGATGCCCCCCCCCCCTTTATGCAGAGGGATGACTGTAGCTGTCCTTCACTCTATTGGGACAAAGCCAGTCCAGAGACTGTGGTTAAATAGAGATACAAATAGGCCTGATAAGTCAACCTGGTATATTGTCAGACCCCCCACTGAAGCCATGTTTTTAACTTCAGTGAATGCAGTGCTAACCTGTTCTTTGGTAATAATTAGTGATGGAATGGTGGAAGGTATTTCTTGAGGGAAAACTGCAGGTGATGAGAAGTTGAAATTTAAGCTGAATTTGTCAGCCAGCAGATTTGTTATATCTTCTGGTTGAGTATAGGTAATGCCAACTACAACTAATTCCGCACATTGTTGGGTGTTACCCTTAAGACTGCAGATATAACTGAAAAATGCCTTATGGTTATCCTTAGTTTTGGAGGCTATGTTTACGTAAAAGTCTGCATTCAGAAACGTGACTAGTTCCCTGATTCACCTGTTTAGAGTAATGCGGGACTTTTTGCTCTTTTGTGCGCATTCTCTCTTACTTCTCAACAGGATTTTCTTTCTTTTGTTGTGTAACATATTAATACTAGGAGTCCACCAGGGTGGCTTGCTTTTGCAGTTTGACCTGGGTTTATTTTGGTCTGGTACTACCATTTCTATGCAGTTTTTTATATGGTCACACAGGGCTTTTCTGTATGCCTCTGCATATGTTTCTGTGTTTTCTGGATTTGGGGGAGCTTAGAAACTAACTATGCCATCACTTAATAGAGTGTAATTTACCTGAGAGAAATTCTTAAAATTTTTGGGGTTAGGTTGGGTGAATAGTTTTACCTTTATTTCAAGGGAGACCACTTTGTGATCTAATCTTACCAGTGAGGACATCACATTAGAGGGCTGCAGCATACTCCCATATTTGTGAGTACCAGATCTAGTATATTTGTCCCCTAGTGGGAGTGCAGACTAGCTGCTACAGGGCATTTGAATTTACAGAGTCAAGAGATCTTTGGGCCTGCATGTTAGTGATCATGTATGCCTCTCAATTGGGTCTATATCACGTAGTCGAAGTATGACAACTTTGAACGTTATATGGTTGAGACCATATGTTCGAAGTTGTCATACTTCAAATTCAAAAAAATAAATACATAAATAACAGGAACAACTTCCTGACAGTTATAAGCAGGGGGGCAAGCCCCCCTGCACCCCCCACCCCCCCCCGCTCTTTAAATATACCTACTCCGAGACCACGCTACAGTGCAATAAAGGGAAAATTCCCTTTGCCGCATTGTAGTGCAGTCTCCGAGTTGGTATATTTAAAGAGCGTGGGGTGGGTGGGTGCAGGGGGGCTTGCCCCCCTGCTTATAACTGTCAGGAAGTTGTTCTTTTTCTCTTGTGTTTTTTTTTTCTTACATGTTCGAAATTCTGTAAGTTCGAACATATGGTGTTCGATCTTACAGAATTTCCACTACGTGATATAGACCCCTCTCAATTATGGAGGGGTAGCTAAAATCACCCATGAGAATGGTATTGGGCTGGATGGTGAGTGATTCTAGTAACTTCTGGTATGATGTATGGGTTTTCTGATTCATGGTGGGGAATCTGTAGCTAGCAAGAATATGGTAATAGATTTTTCTCATGGTTGTTGGACATGAAGTAACTCAAGCATTTATAGGCTAATGACCACAAGGGCCTTTTTAAGCCTAGCCATGCATCCCAAATCTCTGACAAATTCTGATACCCTTGATAAGTGGATTCATATAGGTTCATAGGTGTGTACTAGGATAATGGCCCTGAAGCCTTTACAAGCCTGGCCCATAGGATTAACCTGGCATCATGCCACCCGACTTTAGTTCCCCAGTGCCTCTGTCAATAGAGCCACTGGAGTGATCCCCAGGGTGAATTTTCTATTTCCCATCCACTCATCAAGATTTCTCTTGAAGACGGCCAGTGAGGCTCTCCGCTTGACATGTATGGGAAGTTGATTCCATAGCATGGGCAATCTCTGGGTTATGAACCTGTCCCTCCAGCTTGTTCTGTTGATTATGGTAATGAGGTTGAGGTCTCTGAAGCGTGGGATTTCTTTAGATATAGCATTTCTAACAGAGCTGGGTCAGACATGGCTTTGTAAGCCAAGCAGAGATCGCTTCTAAGTAGGTGATGTGAGACAGAGAATAGTTGGTGTTTTTTGAGTCTGTCCATATTGGACAAGTGTTTAAGGCCTAAGATCCTCTTTGTGAGGTATTTATGTGGTCTCTCCAGTTGTTGTAGGTGTCTAGTGAGGTACATGCCAAATGGGGCATTGTACTCGATGACTGGCCTAATGAGGGAAGAGTAGAGGGAGGCAATGACCTTTTTCTTCCTGGATGCAAAACCCTTAGTAATGAGATGTGCCACATAGAAGGACTTTAAACAAGTAATCTCCATGGTATCCCCGAAGTCTCAAAACAACCCATTAAAGTGTAGTGGGTCTAAAAACAAAACAGTGTAAGAAACTTCTCTATGTGGAAGATTTTCAGTCCATATATTTCTAGTTAATCACTGTATATTAATCAGATCAGACAATAGTAGTAAAAGTAGCGAACGTAAACTCATCAAGTCAAAAAGTAATAATAGAAAATATATAATTCTACAGCATTACTAAGTATTGAAAAGTAATCCAAGCAAGGCAGGCAGTCTGTTTCCAGTCAAAAATCCTTTATTAAGTACACAGACAAGCGATGCAAGTAAAACAAAAATAGAGTAATAATTTCCTCACAAGCTTTCTAAACATATATATACTTTTTATCAGGCATGGGAGTGGTTTATTGTGCTGTAAAACAAAGTGTTATTGGTACACATGTTAAATTCACATCCCTTCCCCCATCAGTGTGACATTCGAGCTGGTCCTGCCCTACCTAGTAGCTGTCATAATAATATATAGCCCTAATGTACTTTAATGGTACATCTTATTTAACCAAATTATTAAGTAGATTATTAAATATGTGATTTTATACAAGGCAATATACTACATGGCTGGAAATATATCAACCTTAGTTCATTTTGCGATCAAAACTTATATATAAATATATACATATACATTTTGCATGTAAAAATCAGTTTCTGTTTTCATAACCTATTGTTAACAAAGATCGCTTTCGTCCTTCTAGACTTCTTCAGGTCTGTGTACAAGAACCCTAAAAACCTACATAATTGTATAATTAGTTAGTATTGTTATTACCATCATTTTGAATAAAGTGGAAAAAAGAGAACCAAAAAAAAATAAAAATAAAAATATATGTATGATGATGGAAACAAAATATACACTTAAATTTCAAATGATTTAAAATGGTATTTAAAACCAATTTGTAGAAAAAAATAAAATAAAATACAATTAGTCATGTAAACAATGTGGCGATTTTCTAAGTTCCAGTGCACTTTTAATTGAACAGTAATAGTTTAGTCCAGGCTTTCTAAAAGAGTTCAGCTTTAATTGCCACATGAGTTCATGTTTCTCCAGAATATTCGGGATGTCTCCTTCAAGATCACCCATGTCTATGCGATCCAGGATCTGGAACTTAAAACCTGTGTGTCTTTTATGAAGAGAAAGGTGTTTGGCTAGTGCATTATTTTTACATCCAGAGCGGATTTCTGACAGATTATATGAAATCCTTCGCTTGAGTTTATTTACAGTCTTGCCCACATAGAATACATCACATTCGTTGCACTGTGCCCTGTAAATTACTTTTTTAGTGTTACAGTCACCCCCTGCACTGGTTTTAATGATCTTCTTTAAATAAGGGCAATAAAAACTATCACCTTGCTGTATAAATATACAAAATGTACAATTAGTTTCACATCTTTTAGTGCTTTTCTCACATGGTCTAGGTTTAAATTCAACAAAACTTTTAATATTCCTGGCCTTCCTATAAACAAATGATGGGGCTTCACCTAAGATGTTAATCAGAAAAGGGTTTCCTGTGACAATGTCCCAGTTTTCTTCAATAATATTTTTGATACTGTGATAATCCAAAGTCTATGTCAGGATGCAGCTATTTTTGCATTTGTTATTCTCTGCGAGATTACTTAACATTTTTCTACTGGGGAGGTTGAGTGAAGGTGCTTCAGTCCTTTTCAGTTCTATAATGGGTTCCAGGATGTTTTTTAACATCTGACTTTCATAGCCTCTCACTAGAAAATCATTCTCTAAGTTGTTCGGGTTTCTCAAAAATGGTTCCATCTCTGTGGTAATTTGAGCTAATCTATAGCCTTGGGATTTCACTACATTATACTTGGTTTTTGTAGGATGTAGACTTTTACTGTGGAGTAATAAGTTAAACCTTGTTGGTTTTCTGAATAGATCAGTGGTGATTCTGTTATTGTTGGTGTCCTTGGAAATCTGCATATCTAAGAAAGTGGTTGAAGTACAGCTATGGGAAGAGATAAACTTCAGGAAGGGGGTTTTTTGATTGAAGTAAGTGATAAAATCTCCATGCTGCAAGGTGTCACCTTCCCACACAATAAAGACATTGTCAATAAAACGTAAATAGCATGTGATATGCTGCATGTAGTCTGTGTTGTTTAACACAAAGTCCTCCTCCCAAAATTATATATTTTCTATTATTACTTTTTGACTTGACAAGTTTACGTTCATAGGTTCATAGGTTAGTACTAAGCTAACTGCCCTTGCGAGCCATTTTAAGCTTAGCCAATTGTCCCTTGTGAGACTCAAACCCTGCACCTTGTGTCTGTAAGGCATACACCTTAACCATCAGGCCACCCTCCCAACAGTTCGCTACTTCTACTACTATTGTCTGATCTGATTAATATACAGTGATTAACTAGAAATATATGGACTGAAAATCTTCCACACAGAGAAGTTTCTTACACTGTTTTACATAGAAGGACTTTCTGACCACAGTGGCAATTTGGTGGTCAAAAGAGAGGTTGCCGTCAACCTGTGTTCCCAGATCTCTTATAACACAATCTGTGTTCAGTGGACTACCATCGATGTGGTAATTCATGGGAACTGGGTTTTTCCCAAAAGGGATGATGACACATTGTTTGGCATTGAGCTTAAGGCCATGGTTCTGACACCAATCATTGGTCTCAATGAGGCCTTTCTGTAGGATGTCAACATCACTTGGGGAGTTAATTATGGTGCACAACTTGCAATTGTCTGTGAACTTTGTCAGCCAGAGTCCCTTCATATTGTCCTGGACTTCAGAGAAGTAGATACCAAACAGGTGAGGATCCAGGTCCGAACCCTGTGGGACTCCACTCGTGACTCATCAACAGTCTGACTTGGAATCAGGTATTTTCACACTGTGGGTTCTATCTGTGAGCCACTTTGCAGCCCACCTAGTGATATAGGGGTTGCTGCCTAGCTTAGTGAGTTTTTCTATGAGTCCTGAGTGGGGAATGGTATCAAAGGCCTTGGCCAGTTCAAGGTAGGCTGTATGAACCACCTTGCCTTCATCCACAGCTCTGCTGACTGACTCAAAGAATTCGACCAGGTTGAGCAGGCTTGATCTACCCTTCACAAAACCAAACTGTGTGGGATCCAGAGTTTGGAAGTTTCTATATCTTTGTTTATTAGGTCCATGATGATACGTTCCATAGCTTTGCATATCAGACTTGTCAGGCTAATGGGGCAATAGTTCCCAGGGTTTGTAGTTGCTCCTCCTTTGTGGAGAGGGATGACTGTAGCAGTGCCCCATTCGGTAGGGCCAAAGCCTGAGGCGAGGCTGTGATTGAACAGGGCACACAGGTGAGGTACTAGTTCACTCTGTAGTTCATGTAGAACACAGCCAAGTATATTGTCAGGTCCCATAGAAGCTGTATTCTTGGCCTTGGACAGTGCTGTTTTAACCTGTGCAGCAGTAATACTGGGTGCCTGGCAATCTACTGGTATTGTGATTGGTCCTTTGGTGGAGGAGAGAGGGGTAAAGTTGGCACTGAATCTGTCGGCCAGTATATTGGCAATATCTGTTGGCTCAGTATAGGAGGTACCATTGTGTAACAGCTCTGAGCAAATCTGGGTATTGCTGTGGAGATTCTTTACATAAATATAGAAGGCCTTGTGGTTGTCTTTACTATCTGCTGCAGTTCTGTTTTCATGGCTAGTTTTAGAGGATTTGATGAGGAATCTCAACTTTTTGTTGAGGCTGATAAGGGAGTTTTTCCAGTCTTGGGACTTTACCTTATTCCGCATCAGTTTCCTCCTTCTGTTGTAGAGTTTGTTTATGGCAGGGTACCACCAGATTGGCTTCCTTTTTTGGAGGAGAGCATCTTGGTTCTATTGGGTATGGCGAGATCCATGCATTTGTGTACATGTTCGTACAGGGCATTAGTGTATGATTCAGTGGTCATGCAGCTGTTCTCCAGTTGCATGGGTGCCATGAAGTTAGCCATCTCTGTTTTTAGGAGCCCAAAGTTAGCTTTGGAGACGTTTTTCATGGTGGTTACCTTTGGGGGGTATGTGGATTTCTAAGGTGATTAGTTTCTGGTCAGATCTAACCAGGGAGGAGCTGACTATTGGTGTAAAGCAGCAGTCACCCATGTTAGTAATGACCAGGTCAAGGATGTTGCTACCTCTAGTGGGGGTAAGAATGAGCTGGTCCAGGGCATTGGAATTAATGAATTCCAGGAAACGTTGGGCAAGTGTATTGGCACATGAGTAGTTTTCCCATTTAATGGAGGAGTAGTTGAAGTTGCGCAGTATGAGAGTGTTAGTTTCGACCCTAATATTCTCCAGGGTGCTTAGGAACATGGAGTGTGAGTCTTGGGTCATGGTTGGGGACCTATAGCAGGCTACGACCTGAATCGCTGTCTTATCTAATGTTAGCTGCACCTGAAGTATCTCTGATGCTTCATGTTGGACTACCAATCTGGAGGTGTGCGTATCCTTTATGAATATGGAAACACCACCACCTTTGGATCTTCAGTCCAAGTTCTGTGGCAGAAAGGTATGGCATGAGTTATAGCCTGGTAGCGCAGGGGTGCTATCTGCTGCCTTGAACCAGGTCTCCGTTACAGCACAGATGTCGATGTTCTCCATTTTAAGGAGTGCTTCAAGTGAGTGCATTTTAAGATTTAGACTTCTAGCATTGAGCTGCATGACCCTCAGATTGCATTTGTTTGTAGCTGTTACGGTGGTAATTTGGTGTTTGTAACATCGCCTAAAAAAGGCACAATAGGGTTGGCAAGAGCCTTGGCCAGTATTCGGAAGCCCAGGGGTGACAGATGCAGGCCATCTCTGGCAAAGTATCTAGGTCTGTCAATCATGTCATCCCAGGCAGACAGATACTGGATCCCCTTAGAATGACACCAGAAACTTAGCCAATTGTTGAAATCAATAATTTTCTGCTTGTACTGTGGTATCATTCTGGGTGATGGTAGGTGGCTGCTCAAGGCTATGATCATACCCGTCTGGGCTACATAATCTGAGCTCCTCCATGTCTCTTTTCATGTAGTCCAGGGAAATACGTCTCAGGTCATTCACACCCACATGTACAATGATAGAGTCATATTTGTACCTGTTGTTGAGGGACCTTACTGCATGCATTATGTGGCGGATCCTGGCACCTGACAAGCTGCTGACTGTTACTTTCTCCTTATTCAACCTAGTGAGTGGGACATTAGTGTGCCTTACTATTGAGTCACCTATGACTAGTGTGTTGGACATGCTGTTTTGCCTTAGGGGCTTTGGTTGAGTGGAACACTGTTTAGGAGAGTTATGTGTCTCATGGTTAGTGTTGTGTTGTGGTGGTCGAGTGCATTTCTGCCTTGGTGGTCTCTGCTGTTTGTGTAGATTTTTATCGAGAGCCTTCACAAACGTGGGTGTGTGGTTTGTGTTTTTATGTGAAGGCAGTGTTGGTGTGTGTTCTAGAGGGCTATGTGTTGTGCTGCAAGTGTTGACCTTCTCCTCTTGACTATTCCGGTCTTGGCTGCAAAGTGCATGGATTCCAATTTGGATATATAAGTGCATCTCTCGCAAGTCTGACTGTTGGGAGGTAAGTGAGAGGGTTGTCTGTACATGAGGCAGTTGCTACATTGACTCAGGATGCCCAAGTTCCCCAGGCTAATAGGAGAAAGCACAGGGAGCTGACCTTTAGACATGCCTGGAGGGGTGGGCATTAATAATAAGTACTGGAGCTGTTTCCTTGTAGAATGTTTAGTGCTAGTAGCACTGTTGTGTGCTACAATAATTGCTACAAGAAGTCTGGTAAAGTGCTAGACTAATAAGCTAATAAAAGTGCAGGAGAGCAGAGAACTAGCAGATCTAAGGGGAAAAATTGAAGAGCACCGTGAAAGGTAGGAAACGTTTTTTTTTTCTTGACCAGCCTTGGGGGGGGGGCTTATCCTTTCTTATCCTTATCCTTTATGTAGACAGATAAACCTCCACTTTTTGCACTTTCTTGTTCAGTGGGTGGTCAGAATGTATGAAAGGTATTAGAGTCATGCACTGCCAGACTGCTTTCCGTGGCTTTGAACCATGTTTCAGTAACTACACAGATGACAGCATTCCCCAGGGTAAGGAGAGCTTCCAGGGAGTACAGTTTCTTGTTGAGGTTCCTAGCATTTCCCAGTTTTTATACTTCAGGGTTCACAAAAGTTTCCAATCTTAATAAAGTGGCATGTTTAAAATTAATGTAATGTTTTGGACTAGTTTCCTGACAGGATTAAGTATACTAAACAGTGAGTATTTAATTTGTTTGCATGCTACTTTCTCAAAGAAATGAATAAGGTTAAAAAGGTTAAGGTTAAAAAGGCAGGACCCTGATGAGGGTCCATGATTAAGAGACTATCATTGTCCAGATTCATGAGGTCTGTGACAATATGCTCCATAACTTTACATATGAGGTGAGTGAAACTAAAATATTTATAGTTACCAAGGTATGTGGCTGGACTGCCCTTGTGTAACATTACAATACCTGTTTTCCAGGTTTTACGAATAACTACTATTGTAGGTAAAGACATTAAACACCATGTTTCCATTACTTCTTACCCATTTTGAGTTCAAATTTGATTCACTATACAGAGTCACTAAACAAAGAGAAGAAATTCTATAATATTCAGACAGTTCATATAAACACCTGAAAAGCACTTCTACAAACTGAGCATTAGCTTGCAAGCATCTTTGAAATCATACCCGTTCATGAAAAATGTGTTTCTGGCAGAACATTTTCATTATGTTTACTTATTACTGACTTCATATGTCACATCCTGACCCTTGGAAAATGAAAATGAACAGTAAATAACTTCCACTTATCTACCTATTGCATTTATGCCATTCAAGTATACAAAGTTCTATCTCCATAATGGCCACATAGATCTCTTTGCAATCTTAAATGGTTCAAAGAGTGTTGAATTTTGCCATTTTCAATTAATTCAGGATTATTTAGGGTTTTTGACTGAAAAAAATATCAAAATAATTTTAATTAAATGACAGTTTTAAAGTAAAATCAATTTACACTCAAGCTCTGTGGCATATCCTCATGGTTTCTGGCTATCAGTGGAGCTTTTCCATCTAAACTCAGTCATTTTAAGTGAGAACTATCCCAATATAGTTGTACATTACGTCAAGTCATGGTAACAAACTCTGAACTGTACTGTTCAGTAATTTCAGAAGACTCAGGATTTCAGGGTTATGATGCAGCTTTAATTGTACACAAAATGGCAGCACTCTGAAAACATAGCCACAATCACAAATGCTTCTTCAAGAGGGAGCAGATATGTACTGTAGGAACTAAACATTCTTAGTGGCTCTGATTTTCACTGACATCAAGGAGATAGCAATTAGAAAGACTTCAGCTGTAAGCTGAAAAGTACACCCAAGCCCATTTCAGGAATTAACTCAGTCTTTACTTTCAAAAAATATTTGAATAGTACCTGACTGATATTTACAACTATTTGTGCAACACCTCTCTTGCAAGAGGGATAAATCATTCTCAAAAACAGTTGAAAATCAACATCACAACAGAAGAAATACTCTGACCTGACACCAAAAGTAATATTGTGTGAAAACAAAGTTCCCTGCTAGTTGAAACAGCTTTGTTTTAATATTAATGTCCTAAACTGTACTAAAATTTTACTGGAGTATGAGAATAAACAGGCTAAACAAATGAAGGAATAAACCAAATATACATAAAACTGTGTGTGTTTTATTTTGTCAGAAACAATTACAGCTGCTTCATTATAAAAATAGAAAGGAACAGTGTGTGTGACATTTTTGTATTTATTCATATGTGGCATCATTTGTTCACTCTAATGTTGGTGTTGTAATGTAACCCCACCCTCAGATCTGGAGAAAATTAACAAAAAAAAAAAACTCCACACTGTTGTGGTTTGTTGCTTAATCACTTCACAGCAGCTGTGCAAAATTGGTGATGTCATCAGTGATGCTTAAAATAAATGCACATAAGTAATTATGTTCAATAACATGACAACAGAATATCTCTCTATGCATGATTGATGAATAATACAATTTAAACAAATTCTTAAAGATAATATTTTAACCACAGCATTCATACTCATTATCTAAATGCCATATTACTTACATAATAGTTCAAATTTTGAAAAAAAATGATTCAGTTTTACAATGGACAGAAATGCGGGCAAAAGAAATAAAACGTAAATTCAGCACGTTTGCACTGCAGTCAAAGGAAAAAGAAAATAACATTCTCTAAAGAATGAAGTGATGTGTCTATGCTAAGAGACAAAACATTTGAAACATCCTGTGTATGTCTACCAAATTATAATTTGCACATCAGACTTTGAAATCAGAAAGATATAAAAAATGTATGCAGCCCACACTAGAGAAACCAAATAAATGCCTATAAGCTAAAATAATTCAGAAATCAGAGGGGGGTATACATTTAACCTTTACGATTTCTACTATGAATCATAGCTACGTAAAGAAGAAACAAGTTTCCACTAGCATAAGCAAAGCCATGTAATACACAATGATAGTGCACCAGCTGTATGGTAACTTAAAAAATTAAAAATCATATACTATAATGAATCAAAATACTATCTGGTGTACCCACATGTGGGGCATGCAGAATGTCATGCCCAGAGTAACATGCAGATAACTGAATCCGGATTTGTAATATCTACCAGGAGCAGAAGGCAGAGACTGATGTTATAAGCTATTGCCATCACCTTTGTGTTTCAATATCTTTCTGAGCATTTCAAAGATACGAGGAAGTATTTTTTCACAGAAATGGTGTGCATAATTAGAGTCTTCTTAAAGATGTATTACTGTTGAAAGTAGGAACCAAATTAAAATTCCAAACTATATGAGGCTGACTTCTGCAGCTGTGGTGTGCAGGTAATGTTAAAGATACCTAAATGATCATTAAAAGCATAATATAAACAAAGTTATACAGCTTCTGAAATTGCTCTGGGGGTGTACAAAAATTTTCAGTGCATGCGTAATGTGTGGAATCATGGTTTAAAAAAACTGATCACTTGTACTTTCTGAACTGCTCAGTAATGTACCTCAAATTAATTCCTTCAGACAGTTCCTTCATAAAGCCCTGGAGCATTTCAAGAGATAAGCACCAGTGTATCTACCCCTAAAGAACAACATGAAAAAGTGTTTAAATCTTTCCAGCTTCCTTATGAAAAGCAAAAAATTTTATTGAGTTCTAATGCCATGATTAAATATTCTCAGTGCTACTAATACTTGATTTTCCTCAGGGCATATACATATATAGTATAACATCAATATGCAAACAAGACCAGTGTGAGGTTCTGAGGAGTGTACAGTAGTAAGGAGGACATGAGTAATGTTGAGAGGGACTTGCTCCCTATAAAAATACCACCTGCAATGAATGAGAGAGGTGTTATGGGAATTTGTGTTTTTAACTGGTCATGATCAGTCAGTTTACAATTGGTCTTTCTGGATCGATCATAGGGGAGCACATTTTTCCATCTAAACCCATCTGCTACCACTTCTGTCTCATTACATCTAGTGTGTGCTTCACAGTGATAACAGTGCACTACATACATCATGAGTTTTATTTTATTAGCTTGTTAACTGGGTAAATGGACTGTTCCAATGTACCCTCTTCAATCATGACACAGAAGAATATGCAGAGAAGGGTGCATGTTGCTATCCATCTCTGGCAGACTTTTTCCTGAACACAATCAGAAGGGTCACTGAAATGGCAATTTTCACATGTATGTTATATGGTGCTTAGAAGTATTAAATGCTTGTATACAGAGGAATGCAAACTTAAGCTTGTGACAAAATGGAGTATATATACACTTAAACAGCCTCCGACATTATCACATCCACTTCAGACTGTCTAAACATAAAAGCAGTCTGCATCCATTTTTTTTTTACTGTGTAATACAAATATGTGTATGAATAGAATTTAATAATGAATTTTTAGAATACAATTATGCACAGATGCAAGACCCTACAAAACTATGGCATGTATACAGTGTATAACATTTAGGAATAGCAATTGCGATTTCTATCACACATAAAAACTCCAGTCACAAAATCATATTACATCGGGTTCTTCAAACTGTCAAAAGATTAATGTTGTGATATCAAGTAGTATTAGTGAAAAACTAAAGTATTATAGTCTAAAAAGGAAAGCATTATGTACTGTGCATTATTTACTTTCTAATCAGTATTGCCCTTAACTAAAACTGGTCTGTACTAAAATGGGATCATTGTTGGCTAATGAAAAATGTGATTTGATTAATATCTCTATGAATACATTATGACATAAAAATGCAAAGTTTTTATGCTATGATTTGTAAAATAGCATTGATAAGTATTGATTTATATCTTCAGTAAGGTTTATCCCTACAACAAGGATGTTCAATACTACAGTAACCAGTCCAGGTGAAATAAATTTCCACCCATTTCAGTCCAGACTGTAGTAATACAACTATAGCACTGCTCTACAAAAAGAATGAATTTTCAAAATCCAATTCTGCCAAGATGATTATTTTTAAACTACCACTCCACACACCGCGCATGCACTATTTGTGTACAAGACCTAACATCTTACACTAACTCACACAATCCCACATGCATACACACAAACCATTTGTCATCCACATCCTAAATGTGAAGACCATACCCCAGATGTTGTAAGATATATCTATATATATATATATATATATATATATATATATATATATATATATATATATATATGGATCTAGGACTTCTGATTAAAAGTTCAAATGTCCGAATCCATTTAGGGTGAGCATACTTCGCGAAAGTACTTTTCACTGAAGAAGCACTTTCACATAAGTATGCCTGTTGCCAAGGCCGTACTATGGTGCGGGTAAGGGAAAATTCCCTTTTCCCCACTGTAATGCAGTCTCGGAGGGAGAATATTAAAGTGGGGGGTGTGAGGGGCACAGTCCCCCACATTGGGGGTGCAGGAGGGTATAGCCCCCCTGCAGAAACGTAAATGTAGTGTTTTTTTTTTTTATTAACACACTTTAACGAAAGCGCTTTTTCGATGAAAGCACTTTCATTAAAGTGTATTCGGTGGTTATGGATTCTTTCGATCAAACGTCCAAGATATATATATATATATATATATATATATATATATATATATATATATATATATATATATATATATATATAAACATTTGTTTACCAGGAAAGTCCGACTGGGACAGAGCCCATGTTTAGCAAAACCCCAGGGACAAAAGCTCCAAACATTTATATATAATAATTAATATATATATTATAAATATAATTTTATATATATATATATATATATATATATAGAGAGAGAGAGAGAGAGAGAAATTCTAAATCCAAGTTTTCATTGCAACAGAGGAAAGGGCATGGTGACATGAGGTTTGCCAAACTTCCAGGCACAACTCAGCACCCAATACATTGCATACTTCATACTCAGAACATATTTACACATACGTTTATCACAATATATCTACAGCATAGTAACACATGACATCTCTATACCCATTTTCTAAATGGGATTATGGTGGTACCAAGCTGAGAATATTAATTCAGATTAGACCAATCAACTGTTTCCAACTCATCATGTGGGATCCTCAGACATTCCAAGGCAAGCAAGAGATAATGCCAGGTAACCTCCCAGGATGAACATCCTTACAGGGTGCCCAAAGCAGATTTATTATGTCTACTTGATTTATCCAAGTTTGCATCATATAAGCTAAGTGACAAATACTCCCAGATGACAGCTGGAAAACATGCATATACACATACACACCTTAATACATGTACTTGCTGTAACCAAGCTTTCTGCATGACAATTCCGCCACAAATGTTCAAAAATTACAGCTAGGGTGCAGTCATGCACACACACACACACACACACACACACACACACACACACACACACACACACACACACACACACACACACACTCACACACACACACACCTTAATGCTTGCAATGGAGTTCATTTGATAGCTGCACTGATGCAGCGGTTAGTGTTGTCGCCTCACTGCAAGAGGTTCGCTGGTTAGATTCTCAGCTGGAACATTTGTGCGGAGTCTGCATGTCCTCCCTGCAGTTGAGTGAGTTTTAAAGACATGCAGGTAGGTGTGTAGGTGCATGTGTGTATTTGTGTGCCTTCTGTGAAAGATGGGTGCCGGGCTGGCAACGTTACACTGTAAAAACACCACTGCCAATCAATCTGCAGACCAGTGATCCACTGAGCCTACCCCTAACCGGGAAAAGCTGAAAGACATTGCTTTACTTTAAAAGCAATTGTGAAAATAAAGCATTTTTGCATGGGGTCAGGTTTTCCACATCCCCCATGCGGAAACCTTCCCCACCTATATTTATCGTAACTTATTATTCTGACTCTGAGTTCATTGTGCTTTGAAAAAATGGTGATCACTGACAAGTGATGTAACACATGACT
The DNA here is from genome assembly GCF_019279795.1 of Protopterus annectens. Taxonomy (NCBI): domain Eukaryota; kingdom Metazoa; phylum Chordata; order Ceratodontiformes; family Protopteridae; genus Protopterus; species Protopterus annectens. Next base: position 992,126,947 of record NC_056748.1, on the reverse strand, counting down.
GACCGGTGATGTAACACATGCCTTGATCTTTTATCAAGATGGTCTGACTTTGGACTATCTAGGCCATACTAACAAGTAAGTAAACAAAATATCATTCTGCAAAAAAAAAAGTATTATAATAACCCAAGCACATATGAACTCAAGCAAGTATATCAGGACTCCTGTGAATAAAGCTTAAGTCTTTGAGAAAGTGAATTTAGGACATCAAAACCAAACCAAATGATTCATATCAACACAGAGGAGCAGGAGCCACATTCCAATACCCTGCTTCAATACCAAGCTCCTCACCAACTATGATCCTAGCTATACTGGAAGGGATCCTCATTCCTGTCGCTTGTATCCATAATCTCATCTCTTCAGTTACTTCTCAAGACCCATGAACACAGGTAAGGATGGGGTTATAGCCTGATAAAATGAGACCTTTGCCCTGTGACAGTTTGTACTACTCCGCCACATTGCAGCCACTGCCTGCAGTTTGACTATCACTGTACCCATCCACTTATCTTTCTTCTTTCTTATTTTTCTTTTGGCTGTTCCCATTAGGGGTCACCACAGCGGATCATCTGTTTCCATTTATTCCTGTCCTCTGCATCTTGCTCTGTTACACCAGCCACCTGCATGCCATCTCTCACCATATCCATAGACCTTATCTTAGGCCTTCCTCTTTTCCTCTTACCTGGCAGCTCCATTCTTAGCATCCTTTTCCCAATATACCCAGCATCTCTCCAAACCAATGCAATCTCACCTCTCTGGTTTCGTCTCCAAACCGTCCAACCTGAGCTGACTCTCTAATATACTCATTTCTAATCCTGTCCATCCTGGTCACAGCCAGCGGAAATCTTAACATCTTCAACTCACCACATCCAGCTCTGACTCCTGCCTTTTTGTCAATGCTACCATCTTCAACCCATATATCATAGCTGGTCTTACTACCCTCTTGTAGACCTTCCCTTTCACTCTGTCTGGTACCTATCTGTTACAAATCAATCCTGACTTTTCTCCACCCACTCCATCCTGCCTGTACTCTCTTCGTCACCTCTCTTCCACACTCATCATTACTCTGAGCTGTTGATCTCAAGTATTTAAACTCATCCACCTTTGCCAGCTGTACTCCCTGCATCCTTACCATTCCTCTAGCCTCCTTCTCATTCACACACATATATTCTGTCTTAGTCCTGCTGACCTTCATTCCTCTCCTCTTTAAAGCACATCTCCACCTCTTCAGGGTCTCATCAACCTGTTCCCCACTCTCACAACAGAACACAATATCATCTGCAAACATCATAGTCCAGGGGGCCTCCTGTCTGATCTCGTCTGTCAACCTGTCCATCACCATTGCAAATAACCATCCACTTATCACTTATCAGTCACTTTATTTTCTCTGTACTCAATTGTGAACACCTCAAGATCCATAAACTCCACCACCTGAGATGTCTGCTCCACCTTCCACTGCAGAGAGCAATTCATTCTACATTTAGAAAAGAACCATGACCTTCCCTTTGGAGATTTTTATGGTCATCCTAATCATTTCACACTAGGGAGTAAATCATTCCAATGCACATTAGACATCATAGTTGACAGAGAAGACACTACTACTTTCTGCAAACAACAAAAATTTAAAACTCACATACCCAGACTGGATGCTGTTCAAATCCATCCTCCTGTCTCCCATTCTGAAAGTTCAGTTTGTCAAGAATAGCATGGCAATACCCACATTCACTTGTGAGCCACTAAGTTAGCTAAAACCTCTGAGGCTATCTGAAAGTCATTATGTACCATCTGACCAAAGCTCTCCAACACTGAAGCCTTCGCCTGGGTAACAACTGTACTGCTGCTTTTCTGGCTTGTCCATTCAGATTCAAATATACATGACCTCCATAAGTATGGGGAGAAAATGTACTGGAGGTGGGAGATGAGGTAGAAAACAGCAGCTAGTGCTTCCAAAATACCCTCACTGCATGTGAAGAGTTCCTAGAAATATCTATACCTGACCAAACTCAAACAAATGGTGATCATCTGACAGCTCAGCTCATATCTTGATCTGAGGTGCAGAACAAATGACCTCAGGTCAAATACTTTGACTGCAAAGTCAATCATTGACCTTTGACTGAAGATGTTCTGGTACCAAGTGCACATGAGCATCCCTATGTTCAAGCAAAGTGTTGTTATGGGGTGTGCATGACTTGCGCAGAAGTTTGAAAACTAATTCACCACTCAGGTTCAGATCAGTTAAGCTGCTCCTCCTAAACACAGTCCTCCAAAATTCCCCAGATGGGTATAGAGATTTCCTTGGAGAACTAGAGAATTCCATAGCTGGCAAACAATGAGCACTGCGCCCAGGATTAATAAAGAAGTAGAATACTGTGAAGATCTGCTAGGTGCAATTGCACAAACAGAGAGTCTTTCTAAATACAATTTTTATTTAGGCAATTCTCTCATTTAGCTGTACAAACTCAGATTAACTCATTCATGCTTAGACTGTTAATTGTTCTACTTCATGCCTGCAGCATCACTTGTGTGGGCTGACTTGTCTCATTCAAGCTTACTGTGATGATCCACCACTGGACCTGTAATCGAGGATCCTCAATCCTTCCCACTGGCACCAGTGGGGTACATACACTGGGAGGAGCTTCAAGTGCAATTTATCTTAAGAGTACACAGAGATCACTGTCAGTCCAGGTCTGCTTTCTCCCTCTTTCTCTAGATCCCTTAATAAGACTCTCCACTGGCACAGCTATAGAGTTAAGATCTCAGCTGAGTGGCCAAGCCAAGATCTCCAGCACCCTCTCTGTCCAACCAGTGCTTTGTGTCCCTACAAAAGTGGCTGACACACACACACACACACACACACACACACACACACACACACACACACTCTTTTAAGCTTGATTTACACACCTGGAAAGGGCTGGCACAGGTTTACTAGCTATGCCCCATTCTTTCCAAACTATAAGGTAGTTACCACTGCCACCAGCCATCTCCATATCAGCTAGTTTAAGGCCCTTAACAAAGGGTGTCCAATCTTACTGTGTAATATCAATATCAATATTAATACAAATGGTAGTTTGACCAAGAGCAAGGCTATTAAGAGTGGCCCACACAGTGTCACCAAATAAATATGCAGGTACTCTCAAAACGTAAATATCTCTAGACAGATCAGTCACAATGAAAGGTTTAAATATATTTAATAATAAATAATAAAAGAACAAGAAAATACTTAGTATATATTCACAGTGACATCAGACTTCAAAATCACAGGAAATATTTAAAACAACATTGCAGGACAGTATCAAATAAATAAATAAAAATACCTAAACTAAGCTTTGCTATATTCCTGACTATATCTAAGAGAGTTACTATACATGAGAAACTTACTTACAGAGTAAGGCAGATGTGATGAATGGATCTTCTAGTTGCTGTTGTCAGGTCCAAGACAGAATGCAGAATGCATTGTCGCTCTCAGAGAGTTCTCAAATTAATATCTCAAATATTACTGCTGGGATATATTGCAGAATAACATCATTACTTGTCATCTGACTGTATTCCAGGTGAAACCCCCAGTGCTGGAATCTGGCAGTATTTAGCATCTACCTGTGAAAATACATAGACCTCAGATCTTTGGCAGATGCTGGAACTCATAAAACAATTGCATTCCTTCACATTGCAAAACTAGTAATTAGCTCACTCCGAAGACAATGCAGAAAGCTCCTTAGTTTTAGACATTGTGTCTCCTTGCTGCATTGAAAATGAAAGATATCATCTTTTATTGCACAGCCATAAAGTAATTTAATGTCAGCTATTTTTCTGAAGTTAGCCTCCTGTATTCCAGCTTCCATTGTTAAAATATATACATTTAAACACTTACAATAGTGCATGTACATTTCTGGTCTATTCCAATAGGGCACATTGTGATTACATCTTAAGCACTTTGTAAAAACCTTTTCAACACACACGTCTGTACCAGTAGTTTGATATACACATGACATGTAGTTCTAATACATTTGTAACACAAGCATTGTACACAAATCATGTTGATATTCACAAATGACATATAATTATGTACAAAATTCCAGATAGCTGTGCTGGCAGTATTTCCCTTTGTCACACTTACAATGGATGTAAAACAGAACAGACATAGTGCAGTTGTTTCCATATAATTTATTGATGGTACTGAATTTGTGGCATTCAGTACTGCAATAAAATGGTTTAAAAATGAGGAAATGATTTTAAATAAACAAGCAAGACAAAAAGCTGCTTTACTCATGCAATTTAACATTTTTCACCATTAAATTTACAATTACTCCGATTCCCATGTAATTCCTCGGATCTATATTATAAAACTGAAAACCTATTTGTGCGAATACCACAAAAGCGACACAAATAGCCCAAACCGCAAATACGCCAAACCCCCTAAACTGCAAAATTTAAAATCTCGAATCATCATAGTCGGCAAACCCCACTGCGCACTACATACTACCTACCCAAACATAATAAATAAACCACATACATACACTAACCAAACCCTACTTCTAACCCTACTCTAAACCTTACATACATTACTATCTATGTACTTACCTTAACCTGCTCCCTAACCCTAAGGTCCGTAACTATCACACACTTACCCTATAGAGATATACCCAAACAAAACAAATAATCCACACAAATACACTTAACAAAACCCTACTTCTAACCCTACACTAAACCTTACATACATTACCTATCTATGCACTTACATTAACCTGCACCCTAACCTTAAGGTCCGTAACTATCGCACACTTACCTTACAGAGCTATACTGCAGACAGGCCAACCATAACAATTTGACATTTCAAGTTTCATGGTTTTGGACGTTTGCCATTTCCGTAGTTTGCGCAATATGTGTCATTCTTTTTCGATTCGCTCAAATGGATCTTCGGGCTTCTAATATAGACCCAATTCCTCTCCAGCTTGCTAGCATTCAGGAATATAACAGCTCATTCACTGGCTGAAGATATATGTAAAGGAGTTACACATCACCCAGCCAGGGCCCCGTGAGTACCCATACACCCACCTGAAAATACTACTGAGTGGAACAGGATAGAGACAACTATTATACAAGATGTTGGGTTCCAGAACAACTGGTGCGTATGCAAGTAACACTGACTAATAGCTAGTATTTTTCAGTATGCCACAGAAGCTCTGGATCTTTTTTTCCTGCAGTGAATTGATATTTCATGTCCTAAGATCTATTTTCTATTGCAAGTGTCTAGCTTATTAATCCATCTCTTTCTTACCAATCACTTGAATGTCATCACACAACCCCACCATTACCACTATTCATCTTTTTGGTGGTGATCTCACACTGCAGCCCCACAAATTTGTTGTGCAGAATGCAAGTCATTTTGGGCTGCACAGGTCACCAAGCCACCAGGAACTCACCAGCAAAAGTGACTCCAAGGCCTGGCTTCAGTGGGATTCTCAGAAGATCTTCTCCAAGTGACTTTGATTCTTAAAACAATACATTATGCTGTGCATTCTGGATTACTGTTAGTCTAGTCTCTCCTCTCATACTAATTTGTTAAGGGTGTCTCTGTCAGCAGCCTAATCTCTAGACAACAGACCACATAGGATTCCTAATAGAATTACAAAGAAAATATACTAAGGTTCAAAACACCAAAACCTTTTTTTTTGTTTCAAAAAGGCATTTTTCCATTTACTTTGTTGTGCTGAATGTGAGGTCTGAGATACGCAGTTCAACAAGCCACCTGGAACTCACCTATAAAACGCTCTATCAGATATGGCTCCATAGATGAGTCCCAGGAGGTCTGTCCCAGGTGGCAGTCTTAAATTCTTTAAGTAAACCACTATTCTGTGCATTCTGTATCACTGTTAGTTTGGTGTCTAATCTCAAAATAGAATAATCTTAGAATTAGTTATATATTTTAAATGGTTGTGGGACAAATCCCCCCAAAAGCCAGACTATAGATTTCAGAAAAGGGTGGAACATTACTGGAAAAAGTGTGAAGCTTTATGATTCTGAATCCTTGATATTTATTAATCAATATGATGCACACACACACACACACACACACACACACACACACACACACACACACACACACACACACACACACACACACACACACGCACACGCGCACACACACACACACACACACACACACATATATATACACACACACACACACACACACACACACATACACACACACAACACTAATACATGTGGGCATATCTAAAATGGTTGACCAGGACCCTCCTGCAAAATCACTGGAAGTTTGTTTTTTGTTGAAATGTTTTATTATTTTTAAATTATTCACTCTTACTTCAGTACTCTTTTTTTGTCTGCTAAATTTGTTACCCACTGTTTTGTCTCTTCACTCAATTTTTGCTCTTGTGATAGTCACTCATTTACAGTTGGTAATTTCTCATATAATCATGCATATTTGTATTTATATATATGCGTGCTATTGCTGTTAGTCCACTTCTGCTGCTACTTCTCTTAATATCACCACTACTACAGTTACCACTACTGCTACCACTAATATTATTAATACCTTAGCATAAATGTTTTTAAAATGTTACAGGCCTAGGCCACAATACTACTGCTGCTGTTATTGCTGCTGCTACTATCAGTGTACTACTGTTACTCTCACTAGTGCTACCAGTGCACTACTACTGCTACAACAATCAGTGTACTGCTATTGGTACTGGTACTGCTATGACTGCTAGTGTTACTATCCATGTACATTCTACTACTATTACTACTACAATCAGTGTAGCTACTAGTACTTTTAGTGTACTGCTGCTATCACAGTACTGCTACTGATATTACTGCTTCTACTGGTGTTAGTGTACCTCTGCTGCTACTACTCCTAATATCACCACTACTTCCAATGCTATAGTTACCACTGCTACTAAATTACAGCTGCTTCTGCTACCACCACTACTATTATTAATACCCAGGCATAAATGTTTCTAAAATATCACAGCACCTAGACAGCAGATTATACTTTGCATAATATAATTTACTTGAATCTGGTTCCCAAGCAGATACAGTAGGCAAAAGTCTCTTACTAGCTACTAGCACAATATGCTGGCCCCAAAATGAACACTCCAGTCATAAAATGGAAATACAAGATTATTTAAAATAGATATTAAAAACAACAACAAATAATAATGATACAGTTAATACAAAAGTCAAGAAGTGTGTGCCCTTCTGATGTTACTTATTGATACCACCAAGACATTTGATAAATATGGATTTGCTAAAGCTCCACTTTATTAAAAAAATAAAACAAGGAATTGCAGGATAAATGAAGACATTAAAAAAATAAAACAAGGAATTGCAGGATAAATGAAGGTGAAGGATGTTATTGTAATACACACACGCACACATATACGTCTATATATATATATATATATATATATATATGTGTGTGTGTGTGTGTGTGTGTGTGTGTGTGTGTGTGTGTGTGTGTGTGGGGTTTACTGCAATTTATTGAAATGCCATACTATCAAATCCCATTTTGTAACCACATACCCAAAAACAAAGAAAACCCTGGCCCTGCCATCCCTAACCCACCTAGGTGGGGGGCTGCACTTCCCCAAACCCTCCTAACTAAATATATCAACTCCAAGATTGCACTATAGTTGGGAAAAGGTTGAAGTTCACCAACTCACACAATAGATGACTTACCCTGGGAAGATCTTAGCTCCGGTGCTTCAATGAAGTGGTCTTTGAAATTTTCAGTGTTGACAAAATGGGATTCAGTATTATGGCACTTCGACAAAATAAGCTAGACCCCAGTCTGTGTGTGCCTGGGTGTGAGTGTTGGTGTGTGTGTGTGTGTGTGTGTGTGAGTGTTGGTGTGTGTGTGTCTGTGTGTTTGTGCATATATATATATATATATATATATATATATATATATATATATATGGGTTCCATTCAGAAGCTCGAAATATTGAAATCTCGAATTTCAGTATTTCGAGCCGAATCCACATAATAGCGAAAGTTTAGAAGCACGAAATTCAAGACCTCGAATACCAGAGGTTTTGAATTTTGCGCTTCTAAAGTTTCACTATGGTTTTGTGTTAAGGGATTTGGGTAGGGGCTGTGGTGTGTGTGTCAGAGTGTTTTGTTGCTGTGATGTGTGTGTGCAAAAAGAAAGTAGCTTGTGTGGTGGTGTTTTGAGTGTGTTTGTATGTAGTCAGACCTCGAAGTGAAAATATTTAAGTAGGGGAGGTGTGGTGGGCGCAGGCCCCCACATGGGGGGTGCAGGGGGGGCTTGCTTTCATGTAGTAGAGTGATTGTGTGTATTTGTGTGGTGGATGGTGTGTGTGTGTGTGTGTGTGTGTGTGTGTGTGTGTGTGTGTGTGTGTGTGTGTGTGTGTGTGTGTGCGCGTGTGTGTGTGTATGTAGTAAAACCGCGAAATTCAAAACTTCCGGTATTCGAGGTTTTGAATTTCGTGGTTTTTAGTTTTCGTTGTTTTGTGGATTCTACTTCTTGGGCTCGAGATACTGAAATTCGAGATTTCAGTATTTCGAGCTTCTGAAGTGAATCCGTATACATACATACATATATATATATATATATATATATATATATATATATATATATTTCTGTATATACATATGACGTATTTATAGAGAGACAGAAATGAAAGGGAGGAGGCAAATCAGTGAAATCTGCAATTGTAATGGGGTGAAGAATGAAACAGCCGAGGCAGGGGTGAGCAGTAGTGGTATTTAATGTATGGTTTGGAGAGCAAGTAACAGCAGGAGTAGGAAGAAGCTGACAACTGAAGTGAGCAGATACTGAAGAGACAGTATGGACAGCACAGACATGTTCAGAAAATCTCAGAATACAATGCAAGCTGATAACACAAAAAACAAAGGAGAACCAGAAACCGATGCACTCCACTTTAATAAACAAATTTAGCACTTTCGTCCAGGTATGATGAAGTGCACAGTACAATTTGTTTAATAAAGTGAGGTGCATCAGTTTCTGGTTCTCCTTTCTTTTTTGTTTTAACAGGACAGACGTTCATTTTTTTGAGTATGACAAAATCCCACTTTTCGTAAAGTGAAGCACTTTTCTCACTCTCTACAAATATAAACTTACCAAAATGTTTAGCTAGTAGAGGTATCATGTGCTAAGCAAGCAGAAGTACATATTAAAGCCATGGAGCCTAATATCTGAATAATGACATGGCTTTTTTGTCATGTGTGCATGATGTAGACACTATCTGGTCTGGTTACACACCTCCACACCTGTATAGGATCCAGACAACATTGCCTTGGTTTTATTGAAACCGATTGCAAGTGACTAGTCTTGAAATCACTTGACCTTGGTAAGGTTCTATGAGCTGAGTTAAGATAGTCGTGACGGGCAGTCTGAGGTAATTAATAACAAGTCATTGGCATGGGAAGTGGCATGGTAATTTGAGTGGTCATTTGGAAGGGAATTAATGAACAAAGTGAATGAGCGGAATCCAGAGCCTTAAGCTGCACCAAAAAAACAAGGATGTCACATTGTACTATTTTAAATAAAGCGTTTGTAGTATCTGTATTCAAAATAATCAGTAAAGTCATACTAGCATAAGTGGTTGTGATTATATCTGGGAAATCATAAGGCGTAATGGATGAATAATAAAGTGCAGGCTTTGATTAATACAAGAACATGGCAAAGGTAAGCAAGTATAATCTGTTATTTTAAAATAATTATATTGATAAGTATAAATGTACAGTCAAGGGACTATTGGTATTTCTGAACCTGTGCTGCTAATGACAGAGAAGTCCACCACTGGCTAGATGTTCCTACAACTGTGAGGCAAACACACCTTCTAGTCTTTGAGATATTTGCTTTATTAATAGAAAGTCCTGAAACTATTTATGAAGAAAGGATTACAAGCCATGGTGGAGAGGAATCACTAACTTTTTGATTAATTCAGTAAACAGTTTTTTAGGGATTGATGAGATGAAGATATGGTGAAAAAGAGAGTTGTTAGAATATAGTGAATGCAGACGTTATTGAGTTGTTTAGGTTTTTGATCAATTAGGGGCAACTCATACAAAATAACTGACATGCACTTATTTAGCACTCACTGAAAAGCATTTTCCCATATAATTTCAGAAAAGCATTTGAGGTTGGTTTTGCTGATTCCTGCTACTTTTTCTGGTACCTTATTACCCACAATCAGCAGAACCAACCTTGAATGCTTTTCTGAAATCAGCTTGTCTGTGTTTCTTTTGCAAAGTTTTCACTCTTCTTCCATATATTTTTACTTTTAGAGTGACTCTATAAAAAACATCCTTTATTAAAAAACATTTTTATTTATATTTTTATGTAAATATGTAAATCGTGTTTTTTACATCATCTTTTCAATAGGTGCAGTGGGATCTTTTATATCCATCTATGCTACCACCATCTCAAGCAGATGAGACCTCAGGTTAACATCTCATCCACTGAATGACACACTCAAGAGTGCAGCATCCCCCATTACGTTTCAATGGAGTGTCAGCAATTAATCAACCTGGCATGGGGAAGAGAACCTGCAGCCTTATGCACCAATGCTTGTTGCACCACTGACATTGAACCACAGAACTATGAAACTCTATGACTGAAATTGGCAGACAGTGATTTACAAGCAAAAAGAGAGACCGGGCAGTTGGTGTGGTGCATTAAGGCTCTTACCTTTCAACAGATGAGGGTTTGACTGAGTAAAGCCACTTAACTAGACAGTGCTCCTAACTGGCAGCTTGCTCATTCTGCATGTGAGGGTTGCAAATTCTACTTCCATCTAGGTGCTTCCTGGTGGAAAGCACTGAGTATTTCCCAGCTACAAGCAGGCTACCATTTGATTAGTAGCAGTTAGTACTTCATTCTACATGGTGATGTGCATAGGTTCATCGGTGTTTACTAGGCTAACAACCACAAGGGCCTTTTTAAGCCTAGCCATGCATCCCAAATCTCTGACAAGTTCTGATACCGTTGATAAGTGTAAGCATGACATCACACTCTGCCCAATTAGGAATTCTCCTTTTTCTTCATCCCAAACAATCCCCACCCTCAGGTCACATATATGATACGTGTTAACTGATCCTCACCCTGATGAATTCAGGGAATGTGATCACACAATATCATATGGCTGGCTAGCTAGTAAGGCCAAGCTTTCCCTTGAGTGGAAGGGGTCAGTTTTAACAAACCTTACTGCAGGATTTTACCACTTTTGTAAGAGAAGAATGATTTTTGGTAAACTGTTTGGGTGTCAGTGGTGGATGACATGTAGACCAAACTAATACCTGAAACTGCGCTGTGGAGTTCTACAAAATATATTTCCACAATGACATGAATGCTGTGGCTCAGATTACTTAGTGGAATATGTACAATACTGAATAATTAAGGGTGTCATGTCCACTGCAAACTAGTAAGATATTATACATATGTATAACTTCACACATGAGCAATCTAAGAATTGTACAAAATGAGAACATTAACTAGTTAACAATAGGAAGACAATATACACCATATTGTAACACTGCTTATGTCACACCTGCATTGCCAGACTGAACCTCTTGCAGAAATGCATCTTTTGATAAATGCAACACTGACTCCAAGCAGTATCTGTATCTTCCTAGCTTATAAAGGAAGAAAACCTGTATTCAGAGCTAAATAAAACAGCTGTGGTCAATTACTGTGGTAATTGTGGATTCAAAGAGCAGTCATTTCCACTTATTAGTACATTATCTATACCTTTTCTACATCAATTGACCTATAATTTAAAGTGTTATGTCAGCATCATGTAGCAGTCTGAATGCACATTGCAATGGTCAGCAGGCAATCTCAGATGTATGGACTAAACAAGAGCTAGCTTGCTATAGCATTCATATTGCTGCTGTGGCACATTTTTGACCAGTCTTTATCATGAAAGTTAGGCTATATCCCAACATACATTCCACAGGAATTCTAGTGGTGCATATACTTTGCAGTATTTCATTGATTTTATGACTGGATATACCCAATAACTGAGGTTCTGGATGTTCCATGTTCAAAAATGTCAAACTATATAATTCTCCACAAAGTATAACATGGCTTCTGTCTCAACAATCTGCATTTTAATGTAGCATAGAACATAGTTTAATCTGTTATTGCAGATGGAGAGGTTTTTGCCGACATGATGTTACTTCATAAAAGGAAAATGGAATATGCATATATACTGCAAGAAGTACAGATTAGATCTTGCTAATCTGCTCCTAATAAAAGGATGATTTTAAGCTGGAAGAGGCTTAGAAGAGTAGTTGCAAAACCTTGGAGTTACTTCATTTTCCTTGCTTGGATTTTACTTATTTCATATCTTCCTTAAGTACAGCCTCAAATAATGTCATATTGAATGTGTAAAGTTTTTTGTATACTTTACCAGTACTTTTAAGTTGATATGTAAATACCCCACCAAATATGACATACTGTAATACCAGTGTATCTTACTGCATTGTATATTCTGTTCTTTCCGGAGTTATCTTATCTTAGCCTCTCCAGGAATGCATAGTTTAATACATCATAGTGCCATGCTAAGTACCTCTGTTTCACTTTATTTCTATCACCTCTTGATTTTTTTATATTGATAGATTCATAGCTGTGCCATGGCTATTGAGTCTAATAATAATGTCCACCTTGCCAGTACCCTTCTTTAGGCTGTACCTCCGTCCTCCAGGAAGGCCATATCAGTCAGTTTTGTAATAAACTTGTAGCTACCCCTCCAGTCCTCTAGGTTATATTTAAAGGAAGATATTGAACTGTACTGCTTAACATGCAGGAGAAGTTTATTCCAGAGGTTTGGGGGGGGGTACTGGGTTACAGATTTCCCCCATTGTGCTTTATCTGTTGGTGAAGATTTAGGTCCTTGATTCTAGTACCACTGTGGCAATTGTTATTATGCAGCAGCAGGAGACTCAGGACAACTGGGTTTTCAAAGGTGTGATAAGACAGCGATCTCCCCAGAAATGTATAAAAGACACTGAATAAAGGCATAAGGAACTGTACTACCTTTAAGGATCAGGACCTTCAGGTCTGTGATCAGTTTGGTTAGGAACCTTTGGGGTCTTTCTTATTATTTGATGTGTTTAATGAGATACATCCCATGTGGGACATTGTACTTGATAACTGGTCTGATTAATGGTGAATATAAGGCAGTGATTACCACTTCAGACCTAAAGATACTATTCCTTTGTCAATTAGATGATTTCCTAACAACCGCTGTGAACTATCAGCTCATGTCACTAGTTCCCTAACTTAATTTTTGTTTTGTTTGGTGTGTTGTCTGTACAATATTATGAAGGGAAGGGATGTTTTCCAAAGGTGGCTACTAAATCTTTTAGCTTTTAGTTTGAGACCATTCATAGTACACTGACAGTTTACTAGTGACAGTTCAATGTGGAAGTTTGGGTGTTAGAGAGTGATTTAACAACAAACTACGGTTTGCAGGCAACAATAAATTTTGCTAGCCAGAGGTCTTGGCTGTTTCTTTGGAGATCTGAGAAGTAAATACCAAAAAGGAGAAGTCCCAGCAGTGAGTCCTGAGAGATACTACTACTTACTTTTAAACATTCTGATGAAGCATCTGCAACTTACACTATGAGGGTTCTGTCTTTCAGCTAGTTTTCTCTCTATTTTACCATATATGGGTTGATTTTTAAAGCATTTAACTTCTCTATGATGCCAGCATAGGGAATGCTGTGTCATACAATGTTCAGGTAAAGATATGCCATATGTACTGTATGGCCAGCATTTACAGCCTCCATCGGATGTCGTGTATTATAAGATCCTTGATATCATAATTTATGAAGTCAGTCGTAAGGCTGATAGGCCTGTAATTATGTGGGTCACCTGAAAGGCCGCCAGTATGGAGGGATATCACCACTGCAGTGTGCTATTTATCATAAGAAACAAAGTGAATAGCTATGAGTACATTAAATAGTTTAAAGACTGTGTGAAAGGGCAGACATAACTCTACTAATTAAGCAACCAGGTATATTTTCAAGTCCCATGGAGTAAGTATTTTTGGTCTTTGTTAGCACTTTCAGTAAATGTTCTTTAGAGATAATTGGAGAAATAATGGATTCCAGTATTTAAAGACATTGGATAGAAGCCTTGGTGGTAAAGTTGGCAATAATTTGTTTTGCGTGGATATTAGCAAAGTCTACTGGGCATCATTATAAATAAGTTCAGAACAATGTAGGGTACTGTAATGTAGCTAAAGAAGAATATGTAGTTGTCAGCTTGATGGGCTCTTTAGTGGACCTGTTTTTTATTTTCTTTTTTTCTTAAAAAGAGTTTTGGATTTGGTATACAATTTAAGGAGTTCACTTATTTTGTTGTGGGGTTTATTCATGGTGGTGTATAACCAGAACATTTTATTTTTGAATTTCCCATGATAATTGGTTATGGCAGGGACTGGTAGCTGTATGTAGTTTTATAAGTGGGTGTAGAATTCCTTAGTGAAGCTTCCTGCTCTATCAAGATCAAGGGTGGTATAGTCATAAGAGAATTTTGATAATTCATCATAGAGTAGGTTGAGGTTGGCACATTTATAGTCCGTAACTTGAATGGTGTTTGCTGTAGGGTCTTTTGAAAGTTTAATGGATAAGTTCACAAGTTAGTGGTCAGAGCAAGAGTCAAGCATATTTGCAAGAATCAGGCTGAGAATGCTGTGTTCTCAGGTAGGTTTACTTATCTGCTGCTCAAGGGAGATTTGTTTAAGTCTAGGGCTTTTTGGATATATCCTTCTTTGGAGATATAGCTGTTCTGCTTTACTGAAGGGCAGTTAATTATCCAAAATAATGGATTGTTTGCAAATAGAGAGATCATTTAGAGCATGAAGAACCTTAAATGTTTATCAGGTTGCAATGAAAATGTGTTCTGTAACAAAGTGTTAGTTGATAATTAATCCTATCTACAGTGATATACATATATAGCTGAATGAGTTCAATTTGTTGGCCCTAGGGATTTACCTGGAGGCAAAATATTCTCTGACACACATGGAGACTTTGTCACAGTTGTCATCAGATCTGAAGATGTGAAGAAAAGTACAAAACCCAGGTATACAGGGAGTGTTCTGTTTACATTTAAACAAAAACTCAGTAACTATACAAACATGGATCTTTTCCCAATACAGGAGTGCATCAAGATCAGGCAGTGTATTGCATAGACTTCTGATGTTGAGGAGAGCCACCATATTGTGGAAAAAAAAATGGACTGATATGGTAATTACAATGAAATGTCAAGAAACTGGATTCTGCTTAAAACCGGTATCTAGGGTGGCAAACATTATCATCAGTATGCAGAAGCCTTGGAACAAGAGATAAAGGCCATCCTTAGTGAAGCAAGCTGAACAGATGAGCATCTCATACAGTGTTGACATATACTGTACCCCCCAGGATGCCATCAACTATTTAACTAATTATTGAAGCCAATTGTTTTTGCTTTACATTTAGTCATCAGCTGAGATGAATGAAGGATTCCCCTCAGGTCTAGTGCTTTATCTGCATATGTAACATGCATAGAAAGTTCTCTTTTTATATCTCTCCTGATTTTACATCTCAGGTCATTCACTCTCATGTGTACTACTACCGTGTAGCAGCCATATTTGTCAGGAAGTAGGATCCTTAAAGTGCTTGTAATGTTATATATTCTGGTACTTGAAAGACCGCTCACTCTAACCCTCTCCCTGTGCAGCCATCTAAGTGACAAGTCAGTTTGCCTGACAATGAAGTCACCTGTGAGAAGGTTATCACTTGTACACTGTTTTAGGAGACCAAGTGCTAAACATCTAGCAAAAGAAGGCTCATCAGCAATTAGTAGTCTTGTCCCAGAGATTCCAGATTTTAAAAGCAAAATAGAAAAAAATGGGTTAATACTTTTCAGTATTGCACTGAACACTAAACAGAAAGATATGGAGAAGGTTACTCATGCTGTATTAGTCTAAGGGGATAGGCTTCTCAGTAGACCTTCTAGTTATCTGTAGTATGAGCCGATGATATGATACTGAGAGACACTTCCTAAGCAAATTTATAGTAAGGACAGGCATCTCATGAGACACTAAGTTTAAAACAGTAACAATGGATTGGCTGGCAGTACACTCAATATTTCTGCATATATGGAATACCGTGGGAGGACAAATGCATTTAAATAGCTTAAGGAGGTGACTTCAGAAAATTATAGCTTTGTTCTTACTGAAAACAGCCAAATAAAGAGGAGTTGGAGGGAATTGTATGGTCAAATTAAAATAAGGGGCAAACAGCAAAAAAAAACTGGGTTCAAGAACACAACAAGAAAATGGTAAGGGGGGTGGGACAGTTCTTCAGGCACTTAGCTCTGTTGATGAATGGCCTGAAACTAGCTGAAATTAACAGCAGTTTGAAAGAAGTACAAAGGCTATGAAAACAAAACTCTTAGAGCTCTACATCCAGTAACCTGCCTCAAAGCAAACACAAGTCTTGAACTATCCTGGCATTCAGTCATCTCATAAGAAATAAACCATAGTTTAATTACAATAGATAAATCACTTACATTGCAAAAGCAGTGCATCTGTTTACTGGAATTACTGAATATGAGCTTAATGATCTTTTAAATACTTTTCCCAGGTGTTTTGTGGTTCACTGGATTGGAGTTCCATGCCCAGTCAGACTTTCTTGGCAAACAAATTCAAATATTTTGAAAAACATTCTTGTCAGCGTTTTGTATTTTGTCTGGCAGTCTGACATGGAGGGTTAAGGCTGTAGTGCCTGTCTTACAGGGTTTGATTCCCTCAGACCTCATTTGTCTACTGAGAGACCTTGAGCAGGACCCTTAACCAGACAGTTATTTGCAGCAACTGGACATTTGTGCTCTGCTCCTCAATGATACCCAGAACTACAAGTCTAGTAACTACCTACCTATATTTTCCAAGCTTCTCTCGACCTATTCTGTTCTGGTTGTTTTACTTTTACTCACCTCTCCTGTTCTGGCTTATACTTTTACTGTGTCACCAGCCATATTCTGTTATAGATTATATTGCTGTATGAAAGTGTACTGATTAATATGGTATTCATTTTATTCAGAACAGATACAACAAGATTCAGTATCCATCTTTTTCCCCCAATGGTACTATGTAATGACTTTTACTGATATGTATTGGTAAGATTACTCAAACACTTCAAATGGATCCCTACAGAAGTACATGCGTACTGAGATTTGAGGTTTCAAATCACTAAGGAAGAAACAAAAAGGCTAACTGCTACACATTGTTTCATGAGACAATCTTCATCTCCATTAATGAAGATTTAGTGTCAGTAATAAGCATCTTGTATATAATAGATGCGAATCAAAATTTCCTGAGTAATATTTCTACCTCATGCACTGTCTCTGTGCTAACTGCACATCTTTAACCACTCTCTGTGCAATTCATTTCCAGTGCAAGCAAATATTCAGCATTGACAAACACTTGTTTAAAGTGACCATACACTCGCAAACAACAAATGTAAACGCTCAGTAACCTGGGTCAATGAAGGCTGTCTTCCACATAAATCCACCACTACCAAAGAGCTTCCACCAACTGTTCTTTTATTATACACAAAAAAAACCACAGACTTGTTTAAAGTGTATTTGTATTCATTCTCAGCTAAGTTATATTTATATATCTGCTGCATACCAACTTGTATAATAGAGCTGAGGAGTGTTTTATACATTACTTTCATTAAAGCTGTTTGCTTTTACTGATTCCTAATATCCAGAGCTTGCATTACTTTGCTACCAGCTTCGCGTATAGTTTGAAATGTTGACAAATCAAAATGCAGACACCCAAAATACAAAGAAAGCCCACATTAAATTTATAGCTAACGCATTCAGTCTACATCTTTCATTAATCTACACTAAAATAAAAAAACAAATCATGCCAGTACTATAGAATATGGTTTGTCTGAATAGTGATAGTGTTACAGAAAGGGTTTTAAGGGTTTTTATAAGGTAACGTGCAGGGTTATGGTTAGCATGTATTAGTAAATTGGGTGTGGGGCAGCTACAAACAAGCCCAATACTAAAGTTATCTCTTTACCCAAACCCACCAACAGTCACACGCACAGATTCCAAGTCCTAATACCAACCCACTTACCTCTGCCAACATCATGAACAGCAGCCATCAGCTACATACACTGAATAAGAACATTCAGTAGCAAATGGCTTAACAGCATTGAATGACACAGAGGAAATTAGTGCAGGCTAGTGTAGGTTAAACAGAGAAATTAAGGGTTAGAGAGAAATTAAGTGAATTGCAGAGTTTGCAGGGAGTGAAGGAGTTGATGTGATGAGATATTCTAAGCAGAGATGTAAGGCATGGTCCAGAGACCTCTAAGTGGGACAGCAGGTCCAGAGCCCTCTAAGTGGGACAGCAGTCATGTCTCTTTCTTGTGCTCCTGCAACCTTTACCACTCATTCTGTTTCTCACTAGATTCTTGATTTTGCTGTCTAATCAGTCCTATCCTGCACTAATTTACTCTGTGGCATGCTATGCTGTTCAACTGCTTCATAGTTCATAGGTTCATAGGTTCATACTAGGCTATCTGCCCTAGGGCATTTATAAGCCTAGCCAGAATGTGTTTGGCTTTCGCCACCCATTTTAAATTTATTTTGCTATGCCCTTTTTCGAGGTTAGTATACTGTGCCTCTGTCTAACAGTGACACAGAAGTGATACCCGGGGTAAACCTACGATCTTCCATCCACTCATCAAGATTCCTCTTGAAGAGAGTCAATGAGGGACTCTGTCTAACCTGGACTAGGATTTTATTCCAGAGTGAAGGGAGCCTCTGGGTTATGAATCTGTCCCTCCAGCATGTCCTATTTATTACAGTGTTGAGGTTCAAGTCTCTCGAGCGCGTAGCTCGATGGGATTTGGATTTTCTGAGGTGCAGCATGTCCATTAATTCCGGGTTGGACATGGATTTATACGTCAGGCACAGATCGCCTCTGAACAGGCGGTATGCCACTGAGTAGAGAGTGAGATACTTTCCTTTCTGCACCATTCTGCAAAGGCTGGGGTTAATTATCAATCACTGAAATTCTTCTCTTGTTGCCCATTGCTTAATCCTGATTTGTGAACAACAATCCAAATGCATCTGCCTTTTGTCAGGGTTTCTGTTTAAACCTGGATCTCAGCTCATGTTTTGCTCTTTTAGACTATCTGTGCAAACCTCTGATAAGTTGCCTTCTGACTGAGTGGAGCCACTACTCAGCTACATGAAGTCAGCCACAGATCCTCCTTCTCCCTTCTAACCTATGAGCACAGTCCTTTTGTTTCTAGTCGTGTCTGTTCCCAAATGCTCTTCTCTGGTCCCTACTCAGCAGCTCATGTAAGGCATTTCTGCTAGTCTCTCATAATCATAAACTGAAGCTATGCTATTATCTATCCTTCAGATACTTAACTAACCAGTCAGTCAAGCAATTAGTTTATACATACATACTTTGTTAAACAGCTAAGTGAACAGGTCTGGGGATGCTTTTCAGCCATAACCTTGGCCACAATGAGAGACAATAAAAAGTAAGACATGCACTTAGGAATACAAAGAAAAAAAATTAAAAACAAAACAATACTGCCATTAAGGTACTTGACAAAGATTGCATGTACATTACATAGCAGAGTTGTGACACTGAATAAAACATATAAAACAATATTTAAAAGAATGCATTACTACTAATCCTTAACTATATAACAGAAATGTCATTATAGCTCCATCGAGTTTAATGCCCCTTTCAGCAGGAACTTTCAAACATTTGACACAACTTGAATGCCCACCAGTATTTCTTACTAAGAAAGTCAAGGGCCTAAATCATAAAAACAACGTGGACCATCTCAAAGCCTTGCAGTCTTTATCAGTGGCAGATCCAGGCTCCCTTTCTTGATGGGGCACAATAGGAACAGAGCAGCTTACTTGTGGGGCATGTAAGATATGTGAAAAAAAAAATCACTGAAACACCATACAAGTAGATGATGCATGTTAACTCATCCGTAATCCACTGTTAAAAATGAAAGACTATTTCTCAATGAAAAACAGTGAATGCTATAATCTTACAAATCCTGGCAATGTTCACATCACAGAAAAATTACTAATTTATCATGTTCAAGGATAATGGTTTCCATGACATGTTGATATGCTACAGTCTAGCAAGGATGTAGCTACCAAGTTGGGCAAAATGTCATGCACAAAGGCATCTGTGCCTCGGTAGAAAGAAAAATATATCATTAACCCAAATTCAAAAGCAAAAAGTCAGACTTATTTTCCTTTGTGCTGAATTGTTAGGAAAATACTTTTAAACAAATAGAGCACATTTTGCCAATGTTCATGATAAAACATGCATCTTCTCACTGCAGACATTGCTGAATAGCAAAGTAGTTTAAATGTCTGTTAATAGTTCTTTGAACTAGAAGCAAGAGTGGTCAGTTAACAGCATCTGGATTACAATGATACTTTTGGCACCTCAGGAAAAATGTGGGAGAGGGTCTGTCAGCACTGGACTAAAAACTGGAAGCTGACATGCTGTTCATCTAGTTTATTTGGTTTATCATTTAAAACTGCTGTTAAGGTAATAGCAACTCTGAAAAACACAAATCAAAGTAATTCAAGCAAAAAAAGTGAAAATTAATCCAGGTTCCAAAAGCCGTGTATGATGCCTGTGACTTGCGCTATTACCATCTTGTTTACATGGAAGTTAAAAAAAAAGATTATTTTATATCTAGCATGACTTATAAAAAGGGGACGTTAAGCTGATTCTGGGAAAACTCCAAGATTACTTTATAGTGGCAGAAACATTGAGATATAATAAATGTAACCACTTACTGATGCATTCAAATGGTCAGAGTGCAAAAGTCGTAATGAGATATAGTGACAACCATAATTAATTTATTTATTCATTCATACATACTTTTTGTTGATCAGATTAGTCCCACTAGACCAATGAACTCTTTTAAGAGGAGACTCGATATTGTATTCATACTGACTATGGGAAATTTGGCCAGGAAACTAGGGAACAGCTTCTATTTTTTTAGAAGTGCCATGGGATCTTTTGCATCCATCTGTGATACGACCATCTCAGTGTGATGGGGTCTTAGTTTAACATCTCATCCAAAGAGGATTTATCCAGCTGTCTTACAGGGTTTGGATACAGAGATAAGCTCTTTATCTGTAGACATGTGTTCTCTTTGGGTTGTAAGATTTGATGATGATATTTAGAGCTGGGCAGGCTAGGGGTTTGTAGACCATGTTGTGGAGTGTTAGTAGTTAGGCATATATATGTAGTTAGGGGATTCTAGCCAGTTTAGGTTTTTTAGTGACAAGCAGTGGTGGGTTCTCGTTTTAAAGTTGGTGGCAAACTTGGCCACTTTGGTACAGCACTGTTCCAATTTGGATCTAGAGGAACTCTATACATTGGTATGTATTGGTGCTCCCTAAAGCATAAAGATGGTAGAAGGAAAGATTTGGTGAGGGTGGTTTTGGAAGAAGAGGTTAGGGTGTGTTTGTTTCTATATAGTGTGCTAAGTTTCTGGTGGGTTTTCTTTATGTTTTGTTGATTGTTTATGACTACACCTAGTAGCTTGGTGTGGTGAACAATTTCAATGGTGGTGTTATAAGCAGAGAGAATTTTGAAGTAGTTTAGATTAGCAGTACAGTTATTTGGCTGAAAAAGTAGCATCCTACTTTTTGGTGCTGAGGAATAGCAGGCAGTTAGTAAGCCAAGATTCAACAGCAGAAAAAGGTGTTGAGTATCTGAGAAAAGCTGGGGTAGTGTGCAAGAGGTACAGGTTATTGTGGAATCATAAGCATATCAGATGAGTACTCCACTAGAAGATGCAGTATGTAGGTTATTAAGGAAAATATTAAAAAGTAGGGGTCCTAGGATGGATCCTTGAGGGATTTGCTAGAAAGGGAGAGATAACGTGACCATTTTACAGATTGTTTTTGATTGTGTAAATAACTGTGGAGCCAATGTAGTGTAGAAGGGGCAACTCCTAGGTTAGAGAGCTTGCTCATGAGTAAAGAGTACGACACGGTATTTAATGCCTTTGGGAGGCCAAGAAATAGAACAGATACATAGCAACCCAAGTCTCTAGCTCTGTTTATATAATCAGTAAAGGTTAGGAGGGCTGTAGTTGTGCTGTGGCAGGGACGGAAACCATGTTGTGTGGTTGTAAGGAGGTTGCTATGCTATAAGTAGTTCATGAGTTGAAGATGAAAACATTTTTCCAGTATTTTATAGATGGGAGAAAGTATGGCTATGGGTCGAAAGTTTGTAAGTTCAGTGGAGTTACCTCCTTTGTGAATGAGGATTGTATGGGACTTTTTCCAGATGTTAGGAACTTTGGATTCCGATACGGATTGACTAATCAGGATACTGACTGGGTATGCTATGGAGTCTGCTGCTAATTTTAGGTATGTAGGAGAGAGGTTGTCAGCAGACGTAGAGCAGAGTTTACATTTGTGCAGTAATCTATTTATGAGGCTTGTAGGTACTGGCTGAAAAGAGAAAGTGGGATGCTTCTCAGAAGGGGGGTTCTGTGCAATTAGGGTAATGAGGGTCTGGGCCTGGTGCATGGAGAGTATTAGGGGTTGATAAGGAGGAAGAGAGGCAGGAATTACAGGTTTTAGTGATAAGATCAGTTATAGATTTTATGAAGTGGATATTAAAATCTTCAGCAATATGAGAGGGAGGGGCATTGAGTGAAATATTGGATTCCTTTTTAGTTCCTGGTGGGATAGAGGTGAGATAGTGGACCAGAATTTTTTTGGATTGGTTCTGTTTCTGCTGTAGGTGACTGTACTATATCTGTATTTTTGATAACTTGTTTTATGACTGATTACGTAGCTGCTTAAAAGTAATTAGATCTTGTTCTTTATTGCTTTGTTTCCACAGAACCCAGGCTGCATCCCTTTTTCCATTAGGTTTGTACATTCCTTAGTTAGCCAGGGCATGGGATTGTTTTTGATTCTTTTGATGCGAATTGAAGCTAAGGTATCTAGTAGTTTTAGAAAGCATTTATTAAAGTAGTGTGCTGCCTCATCTAGTGGCAGTACCTTTAGTGATGACCAGTTTATTTTGTGAAGTTGATCAATAAATCTGTCTTCAGAGAAGTTAGTGAGATTATGAACTGATTTTAGGGTGTGAGTTTTTGGAAGGTGTGTGTTTACTTGAAAGGTGAAAGCAGGTAAGTGATCACTAAGGGAATTTGGATATGTACCAGCACTGGTGAAGTTACAATGGTGTGATACCAGGATCCAGTCTAAGGTAGATTGTTGAGTGTAGTGTTTGTTGTACCTAGTAGGGCAGGAGTTTAGTTGAGAAAAAAACATATAAGTTGATGCTGTTAGTGGATAGTTGGGATGTGATAGTTTGCCAGTCTATGTTGATGTCTCCTAAAATGATAGTTTCATGTTGAAATGTTTGGGTGTTCCAGGAGAATATATCTTCTAAAACAGGAGTGTTGACCTGGGAGGACATAGAGAACAGTTATGCAGATTCTCTTTGTATTATTAAGGTTTAGGAAGGATACCAGCAATTCTGCTGAGGAAAAAGGAGGGGTATTGCAGAGGAAAAAGTAGGGGTATCATTTATGTATGATGTGATATTAAAGTTGTCAAAATAGAGTAATGCTATGCCTCCACCTTTCTTATGGGTTGTATCAGACCTGAGTATGCTATAGTTGGCAGATAGGAATTCAGAGTCAGGTATCTTAGGCTTTAGCTAGGTTTCAGTCAGGGCTTGTATGTCGGGCTTGTACTGATCTATCCAGGCATGAATAGGGGATATTTTGTTGCCTAGGCTTCTGATGTTGAGGGTCATAAAGTTTAATTTATTATGGTGTCTTCTGTAGGATTGATTAGTGGTAAGGCCAGTGTTGGGGTGGATGTAACTGCATTGTTACAGTAGAGGGATTACATAGGAGTACATATTGTTCAGTTTTTGGAGGTGGTGGATGTAAGAGGTATGACATAGGGTGTGCTATGTGCAGAATCCAGGAGTTTAGGGACCAAGTAATAGGGTAAGTTCTATAAAAACAGTCCAGCGGAGATATTCTGGAAGCTGTGATGGTGTATTTGGTAGTTGGAAGAATATGTATCAGTGGGGTAACTATTTTTGGGGTAAGTTGTGTAAGTGATGCGTGTGTAAGTATTATTAATATGGAGGTCATTGTAGCTAAAAGTATTATTGAGCAGTAGTGGAACATGTTTGGGAAGTAGTATGGAGTGAGATACTTACTGTGTGGAGCATATGCAGTGGAGTAGCTAGGTGTTTATAGTGTGGGGGGTGGAGAGTGAGTAGTAGGGGTGATTGTTGTGGTATTGATTGGTTAAAAGGAAGATTGGAGGGAGGTTGTGGATGGGACAGGGAAGATAGATTGGAGCTTATGTAAGCATAAGCGTAAGACTTGAGGGGGTGGGTGGGATTTGGAGGCAGTGTAGGGGAGTGGAATGAGTCCGAGTGTAGTGAGGGAGAATGGAGCGGCTGAGCCACATATCACAGAAATCACAGCAGCAAAAATAATAGAAACAATCAGTGATATGAAAAATACTGGCAGGTAAAACACATAAAATGTATGCAGTGAGTGTAATAAAAGTGTGTGTGAATAGTACATGGATATAGGGAATAGAACAAACTACAGAGGAAAAACAGTGAAAAGTCACAGTGGTAAATTATTTCAGAAAGACAGGAGGTGCATAGAAGGTGTATAAGTAAAAATCACACTGCTACTCCACAGCTGTATTGAACACAACAATAGTAATTTTTAAATTGTTTATTTAAAAGAGTGCTTACGAAGCACGTCCAATGCTTGGTTTTCCACCAAGTGAAACTGCCCAAAGAGATACTGTTGTTTAAAAGCATAAAACATTGTTGCTTTCAAAAAGTATCGTTCAGACTGCAACAGTGTAACAAATGTCTCATTATAGTTAAAAGCTTCAAGTACATTCGAATGCATCCTAGTATAACAGGACAAGCATCCAAAAAATATATCTGTAATGAAAGTGCCTTATAATTCACTGCAAGTGTTCCGAGCTCACTCGTAAATGGAACACCATAAAATTTTAGCTCTTCTTAATTCAGTAAATATAAGTCAGAAGACATCAATATATCGTAGCAATGTCTTAAAACAAACTCAAAGTGTTCAAATAAAGGCTTACTATAGAGCCAATATCCAGACTTATTCACCAATAAACACTCCGCAGAAACGCTAACAGCCTCTTAGTTACACTGATAATTCAGCGATATAGCAGTTTCAAATGTTCAAATGAAGGCTTACACTAGAACCGATGTCCAAGCTCCTTCACCAATAAACACTGTGCAGAAACGCTAACAGCCTCTTGATTAAACTTGAAGCTGACAATTCAGCGATATAGCAGTTTCCAAAACCAAAATGCTGAGCAACCGATATATTGATGTAAACAGTGTCCCAAGCATAAACTGGTGTACTTAGTCAAGCATAAGACCAAAGCCCAATGGTTGGCAGTGCTAAAACCAAATAACCAAATGACTCAACATTACTCCAAAAATAATCTTGAATGCAAAATATAACAAAGTCCCAGGTAAACAAATGATAAGCACTTTCGAAAGTTCCTTCATCAGATCACAATTGGATAGGGACACCATTGCTTGTATTTATATGAGAGTTTTAACCAATAAAATTCAAATGAGGAACAACACCTCCATGGGTTTCATCTTCATCCACTAAAATTCTTGCTTCAATCACACACCCACCATTCAACCAATGGTAGGTCTCCTTGTCTTCAATATTGGCTTAAGTGGAATAATGGCATTAAGGTCAGGGGCTCGATCTGCTCGTATATTCACAATCCATTTGGTTTCACAAACTTCTGTTTTATTCGCTATATTACCTCTCTTGATGTTTTCAATTATATTTTCAATAGCTTTAAATAGAAAACTATGATTCGGATTTTCTAATACATGCACCACCAAGACATTGTGAATGTCTCCTCTTCTAATATCCCCCAAATGCCGCAATATTCTTTTTCTGAAGTTCTGGTTGGTTTTTCCAACATAGAAACTTGAACATTCTTTACAAGTGGCCAAATAAACAATGTTTCTGGTGACACATGTAGCTTTGCAGTTAAAAGTAAAGACTCTATTCAACCCTGGACAATTAAATGTGTTACTACTATCAATGTGTTTACAGGCAGAACAATTGCCACATTGATAGGTTCCTTTTCTCCCTATTATAATGGGTTTCTGAAACCCATCTTTCATACATAGGAGACGTTTAATATTTTTCTTATTTTTGTAGCTGAAGTGCGGGTTGTCTCCTACTATAGAACGTATCCTAGAATCTTGAGTTAGAATAGGCCAAAACTCATCAATGATGTCTTTAACTTGACTATTATCTGTGTTATAGGTAATACATAGTCGCGTATAAGGTAAAGTATGTTTATCTTTCTCTTGAAATGTAGAACTCCATCTGTTCTTTACATAAGATTTACTAGTATTAATAGCAATATCCTTCTCTGAATACCCTCGTGCTCGAAGACAATTCTGCAAATTGGTCATCTCTTGCTGGATCACAGATTCCTGTGTACATCTTTTATTAATCCTTACTATCTCATTCTTCATAATGTTGTTGGTAACATGTCTAGGATGCATGCTACTTTTATGGAGATAATGATTTCTCCATGTAGATTTTCTATAGAGTGTAGTCTCAACACTACCGTCTTATCTTAATATGATACTCAAATCCAGGAAATTGACCTGCTTATGTGACACTTGGCTGGTAAATTTCAAGAATGAGGTAGTTCCATTCAGATACTGCTGAAACAAGTTAAAATGATCTTCGCTACCTCTCCAAAGGAGAAAAAGGTCGTCAACAAAACGGCCATAGTATTTCACATTCTTTAACCAAGGGTTACATTCACCAAGAATATATTCACATTCCCAGTTCGAAAGGACAATATTCGTGTCACTGTTCACACAAGGTGTGCCCATCGCAATGCCCCATCATTGCCAATAGATGGAATTCCCATAGTGAAATATATTTGTGTCCAATATAACTTCCAATAGTAAGCATATTAGATTGGCATGTGAATGATCTTTACTTTCTTCTTCAATGGTCTTTCTCACTGCTTCAGTACCAATGTCATTAGGTATTGGGGTAAATACACTAGTGATATCCATAGTGACCAATAGCAAATCTTCTCTCTCTTCCAAGGTTTCTAAAGTCCGTGATAGTTTCTCCATGAAATCATCCATATCTCTCAGTACACTAGGAATTTTCAGCAAAATCTGCTTGAGACTTCTCTCCACAAACAATGACATGGATTCCGTCAACTATCCTTGTCCTGATACTATAGGTTGTAATGGTGGATTTATAGGATTTTTATGTACTTTAGGTAACCCACTTATAGAGGGGATTGTGGGATGGTCCACATTAAAAAAGTAATATTGCTCCTCTGTTATACTACCCTCTATAAGCTTAGAGTACAACAGATCTTGAACCTTACTGATCAGCTTATTCAGACTTGATGTATCAATCTGCTTATAAGTCACTAAATCACTAAGCATATCATACATTTTCATCTTATACCATTTAGCAGAGAGAACCACAATAGCTCCTCCTTTGTCTGCTGGTTTTATCACAATTTCATCATTATGCTGCAAGTCTATCATGGCTTGCCTTTCCTGGATTGTTAAGTTATGGTAGTGATGAGAGTTCTTCTTGGTTCTTTGCTGTTCTACTGCATGTATACATATGCAAGAAAATAATTCTACTGCTGGAAGATTTGTAGGGACAAAAGCACTTGGTTTCCCAAGTTTTCTGTTTTCTTGCTCTCTATTCCCAAAAATGCTTTTCAGAGTGACATTACGTGCAAAGTATTTCATTTCTATGGCAAATTCACTCAAATCAGATTTTAATGAGGGAATAAAAGATAAGCCTCTTTCCAGCAAACTTATTTCATGTTGCTTCAAAGAATAAGTTGACAGATTAATGACTAATGACTTGCAATTTAATTCATTACTTTCTTCCGCTTTCTGTCCTGGCTCATTGAATGCGGATTCCTGTAAAATGTCTGTTTCAGGAAAACCGGTAAATGTTGATTCAATGGTATATGATTAGCCCCTTTCTTAGGAACGGTACCTATTCCTGAGATTCTATCATTCATCTCAGGTGAAATATCTATATCATTAGATTTATTCCCTTGTTCTAGGGGGAAATCTAAACAAATACTTGACCCTTCTGAGGTTATCACATCAAACGTTTGTGCAGATTCTAATTAAATAGGTGTCTTCAGCAGGCCCTCTTCGGGTAAGTGCTCTTTAGTAGTTGGCAGTTGCTTGCCCCATTGTTATCTCCTATGTCACTTCTTTTATCATACCTTTTAGATGGGTGTGGATCATTGCGTCTTTCTTCTCTAGGCCAATCAAATATCCGGCCTTGCCTAAAATCCATAATATCTCTGGATAATTTCTTAATTTTTTGTTCTTTCAGTTTAGTTTCAAACACGTTCAAATTAAACTGTAAATTCTCTAACTTCATTAACTGAGAATCAGTCAGAGTTAATTTCTCCAATTCAGCCTGTTTCTCCTGAATCAGCTTCATAATTCTCAGCTCTTCTGGTTTGAAAAATTTAATTAGTAGACGCATATAGCGTAAGCTAGTTTCCAAATTTATTGTTTGCCATTTTGCCAGTAACTCAGGATATTGGTTGCCATAACTTGGCATACACTTAACTCTCATTCCTCTTGGAATCACCTGTTTATGCATACTTGCTTCCATATGATATCTTTGCCAAGTTAATCTTTTCAAACAATATGCAGCTGTTTCCACTTCAGCTAGAATAACATTGAAGTTGGCCCCATCTGCAAAATCACTTTTCACAGTCTCAGAGAAAGTATCAAAGTTAACTTGTAGTAGTGGATTAGCAGCCCCTCCCATGGTTTCCATCTCCGAATTACCAGACATAAATGTAAATACAGTCCGTGCTCTATCATTCATTATTCTTTCATGTTTTTTCCGCCATGTTCAGTGAGTATATACCAAAAAAAGAAAATACTAGTAAAATGTATAGCTCACTGATAAGGTAGCGGTGAGCAAATCTGAGCAAGTAAATAAGTAAAAATCACACCGCTACTCCACAGCTGTATTGAACACAACAATAGTCATTTTTAAATTGTTTATTTAAAAGAGTGCTTATGAAGAACGTCCAATGCTTGGTTTTCCACCAAGTGAAACTTCCCAAAGAGATACTGTTTTTTAAAAGCATAAAACGTTGTTGCTTTCAAAAAGTATTGTTCAGACTGCAACAGTGTAACAAATGTCTCATTATAGTTAAAAGCTTCAAGTACATTCGAATGCGTCCTAGTATAACAGAACAAGCATCCAAAAAATATATCTGTAATGAAAAGTGCCTTATAATTCACTGCAAGTGTTCTGAGCTAACTCGTAAATGGAACACCATAAAATTTTAGCTCTTCTTAATTCAGTAAATATAAGTCAGAAGACTTATTAATATATCGTAGCAATGTCTTAAAACAAACTCAAAGTGTTCAAATAAAGGCTTACAATAGAGCCGATATCCAGACTTATTCACCAATAAACACTGCGCAGAAATCCTAACAGCCTCTTAGTTAAACTGATAATTCAGCGATATAGCAGTTTCAAATGTTCTAATGAAGGCTTACACTAGAGCCGATGTCCAAGCCATGATAGACTTGCAGTATAATAATGAAATTGTGATAAAACCAGCAGTCAAAGGAGGAGCTATTGTGGTTCTCTCTGCTGAATGGTATTAGATGAAAATGTATGATATGCTTAGTGATTTAGTGACTTATAAGGAGATTGATACATCAAGTCTGAATAAGCAGATCAGTAAGGTTCAAGATCTGTTGTACTCTATGCTTATAGAGGGTAGTATAACAGAGGAGTCATATTACTTTTTTAATGTGGACTATCCCACAATCCCCTCTATAAGTGGGTTACCTAAAGTATATAAAAATCCTATAAATCCACCATTATGACCTATAGTATCAGGACAAGGATAGTTGACGGAATCCATGTCATTGTTTGTGGAGAGAAGTCTCAAGCAGATTTTGCTGAAAATTCCTAGTGTACTGAGGGATACGGATGATTTCATGGAGAAACTATCATGGACTTTAGAAACCTTGGAAGAGAGAGAAGATTTGCTATTGGTCACTATGGATATCACTAGTTTATTTACCTCAATAACTAATGACATTGATACTGAAGCAGTGAGAAAGACCATTGAAGAAGAAAGTAAAGATCATGCACATGCCAATCTAATATGCTTACTATTGGAAGTTATATCGGACACGAATATATTTCACTATGGGAATTCCATCTATTTGCAATGATGGGGCGAACCGATGGGCACACCTTGTGTGAACATTTATGCGAATATTGTCCTTTCAAACTGGGAAAGTGAATATATTCTTGGTGAATGTAACCCTTGGTTAAAGAATGCAAAATACTATGGCCGTTTTGTTGACGAACTTTTTCTCCTTTGGAGAGGTAGTGAAGATCATTTTAACTTGTTTCAGCAGTATCTGAATGGAACTACCTCATTCTTGAAATTTACCAGCCAAGTGTCACATAAGCAGGTCAATTTCCTGGATTTGAGTATCATATTAAGACAAGATGGTAGTGTTGAGACTACACTCTATAGAAAATCTACATGGAGAAATAATTATCTCCATAAAAGTAGCATGCATCCTAGACATGTTACCAACAACATTATGAAGAATGAGATAGTAAGGATTAATAAAAGATGTACACAGGAATCTGTGATCCAGCAAGATATGACCAATTTGCAGAATTGTCTTCGAGCACGAGGGTATTCAGAGAAGGATATTGCTATTAATACTAATAAATCTTATGTAAAGAACAGACGGAGTTCTACATTTCAAGAGAAAGATAACCATACTTTACCTTATACGTGACAATGTATTACCTATAGCACAGATAATAGTCAAGTTAAAGACATCATTGATGAGTTTTGGCCTATTCTAACTCAAGATTCTAGGATACGTTCTATATTAGAAGACAACCCGCACTTCAGCTACAAAAATAAGAAAAATATTAAACGTCTCCTATGTATGAAAGATGGGTTTCAGAACCCCATTATAATAGGGAGAAAAGGAACCTATCAATGTGGCAATTGCTCTGCCTGTAAACACATTGATAGTAGTAACACATTTAATTGTCCAGGGATGAATAGAGTCTTTACTTTTAACTGCAAAGCTACATGTGTCACCAGAAACGTTGTTTATTTGGCCACTTGCAAAGAATGTTCAAGTTTCTATGTTGGAAAAACCAACCAGAACTTCAGAAAAAGAATATTGCGGCATTTGGGGGATATTAGAAGAGGAGACATTCACAATGCCTTGGCGGTGTATGTATTAGAAAATCTGAATCATAGTTTTCTATTTAAAGCTATTGAAAATATAATTGAAAACACCAAGAGAGGTAATATAGTGAATAAAACAGAAGTTTGTGAAACCAAATGGATCGTGAATTTACGAGCAGATCGAGCCCCTGGCCTTAATGCCATTATTCCACTTAAGCCAATATTGAAGACAAGGAGACCTACCATTGGTTGAATGGTGGGTGTGTGATTGAAGCAAGAATTTTAGTGGATGAAGATGAAACCCATGGAGGCGTTGTTCCTCATTTGAATTTTATTGGTTAAAACTCTCATATAAATACAAGCAATGGTGTCCCTATCCAATTGTGATCTGATGAAGGAACTTCCGAAAGTGCTTATCATTTGTTTACCTGGGACTTTGTTATATTTTGCATTCAAGATTATTTTTGGAGTAACGTTGAGTCATTTGGTTATTTGGTTTTAGCACTGCCAACCATTGGGCTTTGGTCTTATGCCTGACTAAGTAAACCAGTTTATGCTTGGGATGCTGTTTACATCAATATATCGGTTGCTCAGCGTTTTGGTTTTGGAAACTGCCATATCTCTAAATTATCAGCTTCAAGTTTAATCAAGAGGCTGTTAGCGTTTCTGCGCAGTGTTTATTGGTGAAGGAGCTTGGACATCGGCTCTAGTGTAAGCCTTCATTTGAACATTTGAAACTGCTATATCGCTGAATTATCAGTTTAGGCTGTTAGTGTTTCTGCACAGTGTTTATTGGTGAATAAGTCTGGATATCGGCTCTATTGTAAATCTTTATTTGAACACTTTGAGTTTGTTTTAAGACATTGCTGTGGTATATTGATAAGTCTTCTGACTTATATTTACTGAATTAAGAAGAGGTAAAATGTTATGGTGTTCCGTTTACGAGTGAGCTCGGAACACTTGCAGTGAATTATAAGGCACTTTTCATTACAGACATATTTTTTGGATGCTTGTTCTATTATACTAGGATGCATTTGAATGTACTTGAAGCATTTAACTATAATGAGACATTTGTTACACTGTTGCAGTCTGAATGATACTTTTTGAAAGCAACAATGTTTTATGCTTTTAAACAACAGTATCTCTTTGGGCAGTTTAATTGGTGGAAAACCAAGCATTGGACATGCTTCGTAAGCACTCTTTTAAATAAACAATTTAAAAATTACTATTGTTGTGTTCAATACAGCTGCGGAGTAGGTATGATTTTTACTTATTTACTTGTTCAGATTTGCTCACCGCTACCTTATCAGTGAGCTATACATTTTACTAGTATGTGCATAGAAGGTATGGGTGGAGTACAGAACCATGTTGGAGATGGGAGGGAACAGAAAGGGGAAGGAGAAGGGCAGAAATGCAGCTAAGTGTTGTGCAGGCAGCTTAACTGATAGAGATATTTTCCAGGAATATGTGTGTTATATTAAACATACACTGTAAGTTTAACTTCCTGTAGAACTGTTGAGCCAGAAATAGTGGATGTGCATTAAGTCTTTAGCTGAACGTTGGTGAGGTTTGAGGTTTGAGGTCAGCACAAATGAAATTTGTAGGTCAAGGATCCTTTATGCAAAAATCCACGTTTATCAAAAATTATTGAGATGAACTGCTATATCTAAGGAATCAGGGGACAGAGTTCCAGGAGTGGGCTATGCAGCTGGAATAGAGAGATTCCTGCTGGCAGGTGTGGTTTGTTGGCAGTGAGGAGCATTTTGTTTGCAGATCGAAGGCCTAGCAGGGGTGTATGTATAGCAATAACCCATTCCAGGATTTAATCTTTGGATATGTGTCAGATTTTTAATTATACTGTTAGGATGTTTTGAAGGTTATTAAGAATTTGTAGTCTTAATGAATAAAATCATTAAAACTTCATATCTTTAAATTCTTAAACTGAACATCTGCGGTGGTGCAGCGGTAGCGTTGTTGCCTCACAGCAAGAGGTTCTCCCATTCGATTCTCGGCTGGAGTGTGGAGAGTGCCTTCTGTGTGGAGTCTGCATGTCCTCCCCACAGTTGGGTGGGTATTCAAAAGACATGCATAAAAGGGTGTGCCTTCGTTGAAGGTTGAACGTCAAGCTGGCACCTCGGCGTTTGTGAAAATCTACTGCCAATCATTAGTGGACCAGAGTTCCGCTGTGGCAACCCCTAACAGGGAAAAGCCGAAAGACAAACAACAACAACAACATCTTTAAATTCTTAAAATGAGACTTTTTCACTTCCAGTATAGTAAGTTTTGACATTAATAATAACATCCATATTACCAACAAGTAAAATAATGAAATAAACTGCAGGCACAGTCAGCTTTCCATTTTCAAAATATGGAGCACTATACTATTTCTCATAAGGTTGAGCAAGTGTACAAAATGTGGAGCATTTACTATATCTAGAGAGTGAGATCACACCATGGTTAAAACGTTCTGTTACCGATTTTTACCACATATACAGTTCTTTAAACATTAGAGACTCTTGGGAGAAACAACTCAAGTTGGACAGGCCCTAAGCTCCAGATGAGCAAGCCAAGCAACACCCCCCCCCCCCAATAAAAGAGTCAATCCAGTCAGCATTAAGTAATCAAGCAATACAGGTAAGAGCAGGCTTGTAACATTATGAATACCACATCATACCATACCATAGCATAACACACCATACCATACCACACTATACCATAGCACAGCACACCATACCATACCATACCATACCATGCCATACCATACCATACCATAGCACAGCACACCATACCACACCATAACATACTGTACCATACCATACCACACCATACTATGGCATACCATGCCATACCATACCACACCACACCATACCATGCCATGCCACACCACACCACACCACAACACCAAGTAAAAAAAATTAAAGAAACTA
Organism: Protopterus annectens; assembly: GCF_019279795.1. Classification (NCBI taxonomy): domain Eukaryota; kingdom Metazoa; phylum Chordata; order Ceratodontiformes; family Protopteridae; genus Protopterus; species Protopterus annectens. Next base: position 992,092,636 of record NC_056748.1, on the reverse strand, counting down.
CAGTTATAGTCAACCTTCCATCTTCAAAATGATGAATATAACACTATCTTGCACATTGTAGAACAGATGGGGAAAATTTGATAGGAATGTCACACCAAAGATAAACTGTGGACATTGCTTGCCAGAACAGCTTTGCAAAATGTTCCTTTTTTCACTGTTTATGACACAAAACAGGTGCATATCAGTTATAATATGTTTTTTTTACTACACATCCAGCTTTTAAAGAACTCAATTGAAAAAATCCAGGACTCCCCCATCCCAATAAACAAGCACAAAGAAGCAAATTATTTTCATATGCATTCAGCATCTTGAATTAAATTCTCAGTGACAAATCACTTTTCAGTTATAACTTAATTCTACCCACTACATTGTACTTTGGCCTTTGACCAGTACTCTTTGTCACACACATGCATCAATTAAAGCTACTTGTATGACTGTACTCCTTGAATATTTGCTTGAGATCATCTGAATGAATAAATTTCAGTACAATGGCCAGGTACATTTCAGCTTGCTAATGTCACAATTATACAGTGCAAAACCCCTCTGCCCTTTCACATTATAAAACTAATAAAAGTTTTTTTGTATAGAACTCTTCAGACCAGTTTTGGACTAAATAAAATGGATCTATGTTTTATAATTTGCTGGTTGTCCACACTATTGAGACCTGTTTGTTGCATTTGTTTTACTGTACAAGTGTTTGTTGGTATCTCTGGTTTTCACTTCTTTTTTTTTACTCAAATGATTTTTATTTTGATGAAATAACACAATAATTTAATACAGTCATAACATTTAATAACTATTTACAGTATTTACATTCAGCCTGACAAAAAGGATTCAGCTAAAACATTTGTAGTTAAATAATAAGTTAACATACAAACTATGATAATTAGGAAGAGTTTGGTTCCATCTGTAGGGTATCAATCAAATTCAATACTTTCCTCCACAGACCATTAACCAATGGCTTAGGAAAAGTTTTTAACTCTTTAGTTCTTTTCTCCATTAGTATGCATTTCTTCAGTGATGATAGGAATTCCTCCATTGTGGCTGCTACATTAGAATTCCATCTTCTAGTTATACATTTTCTGGCTATTGCTAACATTGTCCACAACAAATACAGGTCATCTTTCTTCATATTATTACTATTAACAACATTCAATAAAATTAAAGACTTTGTCAAAACAAATATATCAGTATAGATAGCTTGAAGAAATTTGTTACTCTCATTCCAATAAGGTTTAATATTAGTACAGTCATAAAAAATATGAGACCAGTCAGCATTAGTGGACAGATGACATCTCAAGCATAACTTGCTGTTTGAAGGGTTCATTTTTGAGAGTTTCTCATGTGTCAGGAAGGATCTGTGTAGAAATTTCCAATGAAAAAGCAACCAGAATTGTAAGAAGTTAGTTTAACTAAAAATAAAATGTTTGTTTTATCTTCCATTGATAATGATACTTGAAACCCTTTAGTTAGATACTGCCAGTAAGAATCTTTAGGAGCTATCTTATAGACAATTAAAGTGTTATATAGATATGATAATGCATTCTTAACATTGATATTATTATATAGAATTCCAAAAATCCAGTTTGTAATTTTGGTATGATTTTGAAGGATGACTTATGTATTATTCCACACAGATCCTTAGTGTATGCTGTGACACTGAAGAAACAACCAGTCATTAGGGGATAGGCCATAAGTTGACAATATACTTTGTGTGTTCAAAGCTTGTTGGTTTTCAATACATTGCAACCAACAAAATTGGTTATTATTTCCCATAAACCAAACATCTCTCTATGTATTTTATCAGGGAAATCCCTTGTAATAGTAACGAGTATTACAAATCTATGCCACAGTTTTATATCTAAATTTGTGTTAATGAAATTTCTAAACACATCAAAAATATTGTTTATTAGTGTTAGTGTAGTTAATTTTGTTGTACTATACTGTAAATTTAAACTTAAATAGTACCATATCTTATCTTTGTCAGTTACCAAAGCATTCTTTGATCAATATTTTTCATTCATTAGTATAATGGAGTGTAACTGTTTACAACTGGAAGAGTATCTAGGATTTATCCAATTCATCACTATTTTAATTATAGATGCCTTTATATAAGTTTTAATCTCTGGGAATTTTAACCCCCCTCGTTCCCATTTTCTGATATGGTGAGAATATGCCACTCTATTCTTTTGGGGTACCATAGGAATTTCATCAGAGTTGAAATGAATTCTTTAAAGATTTTCTTTCCTGGTGGAAGTATAAGGGCTTTTGCTATATATAATATTTTAGGTAACAAAACCATTTTTATCAGTTGTAACCTATCATCAAATGTTATAAACAAACTATTCCATTTGTTTATTAATGCCTTGAGTAAGTCTATGGCTTTAGCATAGTTATGCTGTAAGGTTTCCTCTATATTCTTGCCTAGGACTATTTTTAAATAGTCTAGAGTTGAAACTTGGTTTCCAATAATATGATTAACTGGAACCTGTATGTCCTTTTTTTATTTAATAATAAATATTTTGATTTAGATTTGTTGAAGGAGAATCCTGAGATTTTTTGGAAATTTGTTGTTACTATATCCACTTCATCCAACTCTTTCTTAGAGTTGGGTAAGGTAAGTTAGACATTATCAGCAAACATCATTATTTTAGAAATATATTGGTCATATATATTTATATCTCTTATCTTTGGGTTATTACATATTAAAATGGCAAGTATTTCTATGGCCAGAGCACGTTTATATTATGCTGTCGAAAACTCAAACTGTTGACAGCGTAATAATTGACACAAAAATGTAAAAATCCCCGAACATCGAACACACACCAAAAAAAAAAAAAACACCCAAACACAACACAAATTGCTCTATGCAGGGGGCAAGCCCCCTGCACGCCCACACCCCCACTACTTAAATATACCAACTCCGAGATCGCACTACATTGCAGTAAACAGAAATCTCCCCTTATGGAGATTTCCATTTACATGCCCGATGACTTTTGCTTTCGACATTTTGGTGCCGACATTATCAGCTTCGATATTTTCGACCTTCGACAGGGTGAAGTAGACCTGGCCAGAGCAAATAGGATAGGGGACATGGGACATCCTCGTCTAGTACCTCTAGTGAATTGGATTGCATTGGAAGTAAAGGGACCTAATTTGACATATGCTAGATTATTTTCATAGATTTTCTTTATCATTGTTATAAAAAAGGGGGGAATCAAATAACTGTAAGACTTTAAATAAATAACCCCAATTTAAGGAGTCAAAGGCTGTTTGAATATCTAGAACAATTATCAATGCTTCATGGTTTCCTCTTTTGAGGTAATCTATCAGAGTCAATACTCTTTTAATATTATCCCGTGTATCCTGTTATGTATGAAACCAGTTTGTTCTTCATTAATTATTTTAGATATGGGTATTTTCAATCTATTGACCATAATTGACATAAATAGTTTATAATCATTATTCAACAAAGAAACTGATCTATATGAGTTGCAATGATTAGGTTCCTTATTCTCTTTTAATATAGGGGAAATTAGAGAATATCTCCAAGAAGGAGGAATATTTGCTAACGTTTGAACTTCAAGAAAGGTTTTATGTAGTAGAGAGATTATAGAAGAAGGGAACAATCTATAAATTTCAATAATTAAGCCATCTATTCCAGGTGCTTTATTAGACTTACTTCATTTAATCCCATCTATTATTTCCTTTTGAGAAATAGTTTTTTGTAGATCTAACTTAAGTTCCTCAGGAATTCTTGTTATGTTGGGAACTATATTCTCTAACTTCTCACATTCATTTGTACTTATTTTATCTTTATGATGGTCTGCATAATGATAATTAAAAGCTTCCAGAATGTCCCTTATGTCCGAGAATTATTTCCTTTTCCCTTCATGAAAGATACTATCAATGTTATTAATTTTTGATTGTATCTTAACTTTCATAGATAGGTTATGAAGATGCTTAGGAGAGGTAGCATAAGAATTTAATTTCAGTTTTTCCATAGCTAAATTAGTTTTATGGGATAATATTTCATTGCCTGTCTTATTTGCTTCTTCTATTTTCTTCTTATTATCTGTAGCAATTAAGTTTTCATTAGATTTAAGAGATAATATTTGATTTTGGAGTTGCTGTATCTCTGAGTCCCATTCTTTAATTTTATTTTGTACCAGCTAATGGTTTTACCATATAGATAGGCCTTAAGAGAATTCCAAACCATAATTCTATTTGCTTCAGGTTTATAATTAATCTCTAAGAAAAACTGAAATTCAGAAGTTATCCAAGATTTAAAGTCTTTAATTGTTGCAATATATTAATATATATATATATATATATATATATATATATATATATATATATATATATATATATATATATATATATATAGGGATCCTTGAAGTAATAACTAATTGATTGAATTCCAAGTGTATTGTTAACAACAGGGAATTATGATCTGAAAAGGGACAAGGTTGTATTGAAAAATTCAAGATTTTAGAATAAAGATCTTGTGAAATATAAATGATATCTGTTCTATTTTGGGTACCATGTCTATAGTCCTGGTCTGAGAATAGTAAATAATTTGGTCCCAAAGCATTAAAGGTATCTTTTAATTTAAGCATTTCTGTCCATTTTTTAACTGTTTGGCTGAGGACAATAGTCTGGGAGATTTCCTATTGGTAGTTTCTGTAATATCTGTAATACAATTGAAATCACCTCCTAGTATAATATTACCTTTAGAAGTAGTTGTAATAAAGTCTAAGTGTTTCTTATCTAGTCCAACCCCCATACCCAGGAACCAGTATAAATTAACCAGGGTCCAAATTCTATTATTAAACTTAAGTATAACTAAGGCCATGAGTCCATCATTATCTACATGTTTGTAAATGATTAGGGGATTTAAGAAAGTATTTTCCATAGAATTGTTACTCCTCTGGTCTTATTTTATAAGATGATTGAGCAAGTATTGTGTATTCCTTAGGATCCCACATAAATGTGTCATTTATTTTAAAGTGTGTCTCTTGGAGAAAAACTACTTGAGCCTTATATGGGTTGTTTAAGCCATTAGTATTTAAGGATATCAAAGTTAAATCTATCTCAGAATTCTTTAAAGACAACAAATAATAAAGGAACTTGTATTAATAGAATCCTGTATACATAATATTCTTCCTGAATAGACAATAGAATATCAGTTGTTGTATTTCTATTAATCTCAATCCAAATAACTTTCCCCATTAAAGATAAAAGTAAAACAATTGTGTCAGGCATTTCAAAACTAGAAAAACAGTTAAATAACAAAAAATTAGCATATTTCACTCTGATATAAACTTTAATACACCCTATACATGGAATGAGATACATTCCTAGTCTAGCAAATATAACTAAATCTGCTAGACTACCTATCCCAACCATCAACCTTTGTTGGTTCGAGCCCGTGAAAACGAAGTAAAAAATGGAGAATATATTATAAATTAAGAGAAAAATAGTAGTGATAAACAACTAATCAGATATTGATTCCAGTTAGGTTTTAGAGATGAGTTACGTACACTATTTTTAGAAACATTAAACATTTATACAGTAATTATTCACAAATGAAGCTAGAGACATATTAGGATATATATAATCTGAATTTAGTGCTTAATAGACTAAGGAAACATTAGCTTTATTAACAATCTAAATGATTACCCAAAATACCTAAGCATGTCATCTCTATTAGTTCTAATAAAAATTTCAAAATGGCAGAACAGATCAAAGAATCATTTAGCATTTGTATTTACTTGCCCTCTGAATAAATCTTATCATGACAAACTCCCACTAAATAAAAATGTCACGGGAATTGGGTGTTAGCACATAGTGAGTGTATTTCATTCCCAAAAGATGTTAGCATAGATTTTTAGAAATATTCCATAAGACATATTTGTCCTTAATTAACTCGTAAACTTTTGGAATAGTACATGTTTAAATAACTGATTAAAATCAATAATAATTAACTGGCATCAGGTAAAATGACAAAAATTAGTAAAAAACATTATTTATGTAAAACTTACTATGGATAACAGGTCTTAAAAGTGAATGACTCAAAGACAAAATTAAGATAGCGATAGCTGTAAATATCTACCATAGTAATAGGGTAATACTGAAACTCATAACTTGTTTGTTGTGTTGTCACAATTCATAGATATTACTAAGCTCTTTCCCTGTCATAAAGTGCTAATATACTAAAAAGCATGACTTTATAATAACTGAAAAGATGACATTTGAAATATAAATGATATCTAGGATACAATAAGGAAATCAACATATTAAATGCAAAGTAATTATAGTTCAATCAAAATTATTCATACATACATTTGCTAGAATTTAGTATGGTGTTTGAGTATCCTTACAGTTATTACCATTAGTCATAAGCATTTCCTGTAAATGTATAAGCCTATACTAAACACTCGCTAACTGCATAGGAAAATTATTTATAAAGATCTATTTATAAAAAACTCCAGTATATTCACTAGAAATAGTGGCTATAATTAACTGTTTACAAGAAAAAATAACATATCTGTATATATTTGATCACAAAATATAGTCACTATTGTAAAAGGGAACCATGAATAAGTTTGCAGACAGTGTAGCTCATAATTCTTGTAAAAGAAGCCTACTATGCTATATTAACCAATCAGAGACTTGACATTCACAATTAGGCTTGCATATACACATTAGATGTAATGTAATCTGATCTGCATGCATAAAATGCATGATGTCACGAGTTAAGTAAGAAAGCTTCACTTCTTAAATTTCAAACTGACAATCTGATGTTGTAAATCTTTGTTCATTAATTACTATTAGGACTTCAATTCCATCCTTGGAATTGATACTGCCTTTTCCAAGCTCGTGCCAGCCAAAAACTCTCAGCTAAGACCTACCCATAATGCCCCTCTCCTAGTTACTCCAGATCTCATTTTCCACGTTCCTAGTCAGATGTGTTAGCCATTTCTCTCAAAGCTAAGTAGAAAATTGTCATTTTTAAGATAGTTTCCCTTCAAAATTGTTTATTTTTTAGTCACTTTAGCCCTTTCTCACTGTTGCCTATAACCTAATTCTATTCCCTACCTGTTACCTTGGCAACTTAATTTCTACCATTATTAGTACTGTCCCTCACGCCTACATTTGACAGGCCCTTCTTTACCACTTGTGGTATTTTTTAAATACCATCGTTGGTATTCTCTCCCCTTTTTTCTCCCTTATTTTGTTTTTTCTATAGGATAGCCTTGCTGCCTTACTATGTCAGACAAAGCTAAGTTGGGGTTTAAACAGTGTGACAAGTGTGGACGTAAGATGTCTAACTTGGATACACATGTTCGTTTTGTCTACTGTTTGGGCGTGGATCATATTAAAGCTGACTGTGACATTTGTGCTAGTTTTAGGAATCATACACTAGCAGAACGTAAAAATAAGTTTATTTTAAAAAGTTTAATCAAGATACCTTTTTTGGAGGCTCTATCTGGGTCGGAGGTCTCACCCCCTCCAAAGACCAAAAAAAATAAGGAAAAATGAAGTCACTTGGTTCCTGCATCTCCGTCAGTTATGGTACCGATTCAGCTCTATGCTTTGCTGGTGCCCCATGGTGCAGACCTCTTTGGCACCAGGCTCTGTATCTTCTCCCTCGGTGCCATCCATGATATTCACCCCTATTTCGGTTCCAACCTCGGCATCACTGACTTTGGTGCTGTCCTTGGATCTGACATTGGTTCCTATGACTGTAGCTGCTTCAGCACCATCCCCGGCCACGGTGTCAACAGTTTCTTCGGCTCCATCAACTCCATTGGCTCCAAAACTTGAATATCTGCCAAGGACAAGATACTCTCCAACTTACGACCCTTTTTTGGGGCAGAGGTTTAGCCCCTTTCTAGGAAAAACCTGATTATCCTTCAGCAGCCTTCTTTAGATCCACTAGTTTTTCTGAATTAGATCTAGTGCGGGTTGTGGACCAGCTTCTGGCAGCTAGGAGATTGCCCATTCCAGCTAGACCTTCCGTCCCTCTTGGCTTGGAATCTTTGACTACATCTTCCCCTATTTATCCTCTTCTGACCTCTACCCAGATCCCGGAGATCTCAGTATCGATGTCCACTCTGGTGCATACTGTCTCTGCTCCAATAGCAGTTTTTCCCCTGTCAGCACTGAACACCCTTGCTGCATTGGCTCCGGTGGAGCCAATGCTCTCTCAGAGCAGTGCTTGGACTGTACCTTGGTACCTAGCCCAGCACCTATTTTCTCAATGGTGCCATCTATGTCCATGGCTCCAATGGCTTCCAGTCCTCTCAGAGCTCCTCACCTGGAGATGTGCTCCTCAGGGTGGGGTGTGACCCCGGTTCCAAGGTTGTACTTCCCAGTTCCGGGCTCCCATCCTTCCTTGGGTGGGCCTGCTGTCCAGGTGATGGAGAGGGTCCTTGACTCTGCAGGCTTGCAGCCAGCACCAATAACATCAGTATCTGAATCCCCCCCATAGCCTGCACCTCTCCCAACCCTCTATTTCAGGACCCCAGGCATGGGAGTCACAAAACATCCCTTCAAAGGGAAATTTTCTCCGGCATCCTTCTCAGAAGATCTCACTGGGGAGCCACCCCAGAAGAAACGGTGCAAGAGGAAGCACCTTGATTCCCCAGAGGAATCTATTACCGAAGACACTGATTGTGATGAGGGGGAAGGGTCTCCATGGTCTCACCCAGATGTCTCATTTGGAGACATTCTCAAAATCCTCAAGCAGTGGGGAGACTGGAAGTCTTCTAACCCTTCTTCTGAGGAATCTGTGTTCTTGCATGCCTTCAATGCCCAGCCATCTACTTCTGGGGTGACCCCACAAGCAGATGACCTTGTTAAACTCATTGTGCAGCATGCCTGGAAGGCCCTGGACAATGTAGAACCTGTTCCCCAGAGGCCAGACAAAATTTTATCTACACCTGAAGACCATTCCCACTGGTCCAAGCAGTTGACAGTTGATTCTATGGTCATGGCGGTGGCCACAAAGAGGGAACTGGCAGAAGATAGTTCCACTGTCCATCCTCTGAACAGGGAGTCCTGGACCATGGACAGACTAGGGAAGTGGACCTATGCTTCAGCGACCTTCACCATTCAGTCGCTGAACTATCTGGCACACTTTCCTCACCTCCAAATAGACCTAACTTCTGAAATGTTTTAATCTTTGGTGGAGGTACTGCCTGATGAGGTGCATGACACTGTCAACTTGCAGCTAGCTACCCTTGAATCCATCTCAAACTCCTCGATGCATTTGATATCTCACACCACCGAGGGGGCAGCTCGAGCTGTCGCATCACGTATTGTCATGAGATGTAATGCTTGGATGCAGTTGTGTGACTTTGCAGACTCCTTTAAATCTTCCTTCATCAATGCACCTGTCAATGAATCTGCATTTTTTGGACCCAAAGTATGAGACACACTTGCACATAGTGAGAAAGATGTAAAGACTTTTTCTGCTGTGGGCATACACTTTTCCAACCCCCAGAGGTCGTACTCCAGGAACCAGAAGGGAGGAAAAATGTGGTTCAAGAAATCCCAAGGATTTTTTCGTGACACTCATGGTGAACAATCCTCCTGGGGCAGAGGGGGCAACTCATATGGAATACACCCCTTTTGGGGTCGAGGGGGTCCGCGTAACCAGGGCACTAGAGATTCTTTCACTGGCAGACCCTACCAGTACTCCTGAACAGCGGCCTGACTGCTTTCCTCCTGAAGCAGCTGGGGAATCGTTTTTCTCTGCACCTACCAGCCTGGCATCTTATTACTACCGATGTTTGGGTGCAAAGAATAATATCCAGAGGCTACCAAATACCATTTGATTTAATTCCCAGACCCATCAAATGAATCCCCGATGTACCACACAATCAGAGGGAATTAGCAGCCTTAGAAATAGAAAAGCTACTAAGAAAAAGAGTCATCCAACCAGTCCCACCAGACCAGACAGGATCCGGGTTTTACTCGAGGTTCTATTTAGTGCCAAAAAAGACAGAAGACTGGAGACCAATCCTGGATCTCAGCCTATTGAACAAATTTATCAAACCTCAAAAATTCCAGATGGTCACAGTACAGTCCATTCTTCCCTTCCTAGGGAGGGACAACTGGATGTGCTCTAAAGAACTCCAGGACGCGTACTACCACATAAAGATGGATCACTGCTCCCAGAGGTTTCTCCACTTCTGGCTTGTAGCCAATTGCTACCATTTCAAGGGCACTGCCATTCAGACTCTTGACAGCCCCCCCGAGTGTTCACCAAATGTATGGCAGCTGTGGTAGCTCATCTTCGACTACAAGGATTCCAGGTGTTTGTGTATCTAGTAGATTGGCCCCTTACTGCTCCGACCAGGAATCTCATAGTCTGCAGCCTCTCTTACACTCAAGGTCTCACTCTCCATTTGGGGATTACAATCAACAAGGACAAATCTCAAATGTCCCCAACGAAGACACTGGAATTTATTGGCGCGGTCTTTGACACAACATCCTGTCAAGCTTCTCTCTCCCCTTACAGGCTTTTGAAAATAAGACACCAAATCCAAGACCTTCTCCCTCAGACCTATGTACCAGCACATCTTGTACTGCAACTCTTAGGCTCCATGGTGGCTGACATTACATTAGTACCAATGGCGAGGCTGCACATGAGAATCCTGCAGTGGCTCCTTTCCCCACAATGGTCATTTCTAGCTCCCCCACTCAACCACATGATACATCTTACAAACCGTTGCAAGGAAGAAATGCTATGGTGGATGAAGCCACAAACAGATCTTTGGTGTTGACCATTCTGTCTTCCCCAGCCCATGGCCACGGTGACCACGGACACTTCCCTGTTAGGGTGGAGGGAGCATTTCCAGGGAAAGATGGTCCAAGGCACCTGATCCCCTCATGGAGGCCAATTTGCAAATAAATGTCTTGGAACTGACGGCAGTTCTCTTAGTATTGCAAGCATTCCATACATCCCTACCATCTGGGACCATTTTGCAATTCAGTCAGACAATATGTCAGTCGTCTGGTATATCAACAAGCAAGGCAGAAACAGGTCTTCCCCTCTGTATTGGGAAGCCATGAGAATTTGGCACTGGGCGATAGCTTTCAACTGCTTTCTTATAGCAATGCACATTCCTGGGAGTTCCAACCTTATTGTGGACAATCTGAGCAGGAATATCCTGATGCCTTACGAGTGGTCCCTCAACCCTGCTACAGCAGATCACATCGTCCAACATGGGGCAAGCCTTGCTGTGATCTGTTTGCTTCCCCCTAAACTACAAATGAAGAAGCTACTTTGCCCTGATCCCCCCTCAGGGGGAACCACCTAGGGATGCTCTAATGCACGATTGGCCCCTGGGTCTTCTGTATGCCTTTCCCCCATTTCCCCTCATTCCAAAATTTTTCCAGAAAGCTCACATGTTGAGAAGAAAAGTGATCCTCATTGCCCCCTACTGGCCCCATCAAGTCTGGTTCCCATTTCTATGGCCTCATCTGATTCACAGCCCATGGATCCTGCATCATTCCCAAGACCTGTTATCTCATCCTCAGGGACTGATTCATCTGAACCTCCACAGTCTCCAGCTCACAGCTTGGTTCCTCCACTTCCAATGATTGCCAGGCTGCCTGACATCCCATCTCCTGTTCGTGAAATTCTTCTGGCTTCACACAAACCTTCCACTAGGAAAGTTTATTTTAGTAAATGGACTAGGTTCTCTATTTGGGCCAAAGATCAGAACTTAACCCTTTCTCTATGCCTATTCAAAAGATCCTACAATACCTGACTACTCTTTTACATGCAAGAGCCTCAGCAGCAGCGATCACTGTACATTTAGCAGCTATCGCCAATTTTGTTAATGGACTTGATAATTCTTCAATTATGTCACACCGCCTATGCAAGACATTTTTGAAAGGAGTATTACATGTTAAACCTCCGGTCAAGCTCCCTTTGAACCCTGGGACTTGACTTACTTCTAGTAGCACTTACCTCAGCAAGAAGAGTATCTGAGCTACAGGCCTTGAGTGTCAATAGACCTTACTTGATCTTCCACATGGATAGGGTGCCCCTTCGTACTGACCCTTCTTTCTTGTCCAAGGTCATTTCTGGATTTTCCATTAAACAATCTATTGACCTGCTGGTTTTCTTCCCTCAGGAGTACCTGTTGCACACCCTTGATGTGCATCGGCAGCTTCATTGTTATTTGGACAGGACTAAATCTTTCAGGAAAACAGATCAATTGTTTGTGTCCTTTCCAGGACCCAGATTGGGTAAACCTGTTTCCAAAGTGATTTTATCCTCCTAGCTTAGAAACATCATTACCTTTATCTACCAACAGAATAAGCTATCCTTACCTTCCAGAATAAAGGCTCATTCTACCATATCTATGGCTATTTTTGTAGCCTTTCATTCCAGAGCCTCTATGGATGATAATTGCGCAGCAGCCACCTTTATCTCTCATTACAAATTGGATTTGGCCTCCAGGGAACAAGCATCTTTTGGTTCTATGGTGCTCAGGAATATCCTTCCTTAGGACCACCTAGGACTCAAGTAGCTGGGGACTCGGTCCTAATAGTAATTAATGAACAAAGATTTACAACATCAGATAAAGAAGTTATGTCTTACCATAACTTTCCATCTGTGTTGTAGATCTTTGTTCATTCATTACTTCCCGTCCTCCTTCCCCCTGCCTGGACTCCTGGTGGACTTTAGGAACTCCTGTTTAGTGTATTTGCTCAGACAGAGCCTTCTACTATTTTTCTATTACTACATCTATTATATAGGGGTGGGCAAACTCGATCTGGAGTAACTAGGAGAGGGACATTATGGGTAGGTTTTAGCTGAGAGTTTTTGGCTGGCGTGAGCTTGGAAACTGCTATATCGGTTCCGAGGATGGAACTGAAGTTCTAATAGTAATGAATGAACAAAGATCTACAACACAGATGGAAAGTTATGGTAAGACATAACTTATTTTTTCCCACCCAGCACACTACACAGTACAGTTTCCTGACCTCACTTTAACTGTATCACAAAGTCTGCTTATTTACTGTAACAAATGCAAAGTTTAACTGTCAGATACTTCCAAACAGTAAAATAACATTCAATGTCAATGAGAGAAAACAGTACTTTAACATTAAACTCTACAGGAAACATAACTTGCAACCATTTATAAACCTTGTGCTATAAAACATACAAGCATATAACTGTCAGAGAGACCCAATTTATGGCAAAAGCCAGAACAGCTTTTTGTTCACACAGGTACCAATATATATTCTGAAACAATCAGAAGTTATAAATATTAAAGAAACTAGTTAATATATACTAAAACATAGATATGCCCTGTTATCCCATGTATCTAAAACAGTTTTGATAAATTAATCTAAGCAGTGACTATGCCTGTGTAATAACTCAGAAGAACATTTAGCAGGGCAAAGGGCTAAATATTATTTGAAATAAAGCATGTCATCTTAAGGTCATAAAAGCAAAGATAGCTTACTGTTCAATTATATCACTCAGTAAACCACTAATATTATACTAATATACTAAAAGCATAAACAGTTATTTAATTTGTATAAGAACATTAAAAGGTATAGAAATGCAAAAGAAAGAAAAGCAATAAGAAAAATATTGTCATGACATACCTTACTTGAAAATTTAGCAAGTATAAAACAAATTAAAGTCCAGTTGCAGTAGATGCTTTGAGAGATTTAGTGGGAACAGCAATCTTTGACTCAGTTTTTTGTTTTTTCTTTTTAACATCAGTCCAAGAAGATTTATCAGTAACTCTCTTCAGAGATGCAGGTGCCCATTCCATATCTTCAGGTAAGGAAATAATGTTACAGTTTTTAATAAAGGCAGTGCCTTCCTCTAGGGCATTAAATGATCTAATTTCATTCTGATATAGAATTTTTATTCTGGCAGGAAAGACAAGCTGAGTTTTGCTGTTATTCTGCTTTAACACTTTTATTAATGGCCAAGCTTTATTCCTCTGTTCCAAAATCCTGGTAGAATAGTCATTATCAAACCTAATTGGGTTTTGATTAAATTTTAATGGACTTTTCCTCCAGGCAGATTTTAGAACCAACTCCTTGTCCGGATAAGATAGAAACTTTATGACTACTGATCTGGGAGGAGTAGAGGAGGATGCTGACACTGGCTTTCCTAAAGCTCTATGAGCCCTTTCCATACCAAAGGACAGACCCTCCTTTAAATCTAAAATCTCTGAAATCCAGGTATTCAGAAAAAAAAATTATATCTTCTCCTTCAGCTCTCTCAGGGATGCTAAAAATCCTTATATTTGACCTTCTCTCCCTGTTTTCCAAGTCATCCACTTTATTGAGAAGCCAAATGTTTTGTTTGATGAGAAAATCTTTCTGGCTTTTTTATTCCTTAAGTCTTCCATCAAGATCATTCAGGGATGCTTCTAAGTGTGTTATTCTGGATTGATGCTGCTGTATAAGTTCCTTGAGAGAATCTGTGTGTTTCTGACAATTTTCCTTGAGGTTTTGTAAATTATCCTTAAAATCATCCATTTTTAGTGAGAGTTCTTGTAGAGCAGATGTCACAAGTTGCATTTCTTTTTTTAAAGCCATGTCAGAATGAGAAGTCTTCGAAGTGCTCATCTCCACAAATGATATATTCTCCTTTATAATTTGACGAAAAAAAACTTTCCTAAGTTCACCAAAGTTACTAGTAATATAGTTTATAGTTTCATCTATCAATTCTAAGTATTTTTGCTAAAATAAAATAAGTTATTTCCTGTTATTTTATACTAGTTTCATGGAGTTCTGAAAAACTGCTGCTATCAGTTGGCCATCTTGGCTCTGCCCCCCTGTTTTTCACTGCTTGAGGGCATTGATCCAAAGCATTAGAGAATGATAATGTTTTAATAAAAAGGCTTGTATTATCATTTTATTAATTTACTTTGATAAATTTTGTATAAACCCATCATTTCCTACTATGATTTACATGTGCATGTATTTCACAGAGGAAATTTTACTAGTTAGAAACATAATGTATAAATTCAACTTTGGTACTTGTGATTATTTGTGTCTTATTTATATGAATAATAGAAACATGTTACAAATGCAGATTAAATATATTTAAATGCTATTGCAAGTGATGAGATATGTAGGAGATTTGTCATTGCATGCATTTATCGTATTTTGAAAATTTTGTTAAAATTCTTCTCTGGTACAGTTGGTTGAATTATGTAACTGTCAAACTCCAGGAAATTGAACATTACATAATTCACGGAGTTTTTTTCAATTTCTTCATGGCTGTGAAATCCTGGAGTTTAGTACATTTCATTACAGTGTTGTGGTGAGTCCCCCATGTAATCCATGTTTTTTAGTGATTGCAAATGTAATGTTTTCACTTTAGTTAGATTATTTGTAATAGAAATGAATGTAATCGCTGATGATAATGTTCAATTTTTGTTTTTTCAAATAATCTCTTTGACGATTATTCTTTATATAATCGTATATGTATGTGTATATATAAAAATACACACACACATACTTGTTACAAATGCAAATGTGTGTGTATATATATATATATATATATATATATATATATATATATATACATATATATATATACACACACACACACACACACACACACATATATATATATATATATATATATATATATATTGCATACATACACACACACACATGCACAGTTAAAAATTACAGATCCAAAATCAAATGAAACAGAGTCCAAACTGGCCATAATCTTTTATTATAAAACGTAAGCGCTTTCAGATAAAAAAAAACAGACAAACTTCACATAACCATGACAGTCTTTAAATACTAAAACAATTTTAAAAACAACCAGTCTCTTTCTATACTTGACCTGCCTTTTCTTTAGGGCTGGTTTTAAAGGTACAGGACTATTTAACCCAGGTGGGGTATCAGCAGCCAATTGTATGATCCATCTTAATTCTGCATACTCTGTATCATTAACAATGCCCCCCTTTTTTCATCTGTGCAACATGCAGAACCATAAAAACAAAAGTGGGATCTGGAAAGCTAGAAACATGTTGATATAATGCATTGTGTTTATCCTTCTGTCTAATGGATGACAAGTGGTGCAGTATTCTTGTTTTTAACTTACAATTAGTTTTTCCAACATAAAAACTCGGACATGGCTTACAGCATGCCAAGTAAACCACATTATCTGTATGGCAATCTGCATAAAACTCAAATGTATATTTTTTATTTGTAACAGGATGTGTAAAATAATTTAAACCATTCACATTTGAACATGCTTTACAATGCCTTCAGGGAAAGGTCCCTGTTCTCATATGTGCAGAGGAAACATTGTTAGCCTTCTTATTTTTAACCCAGGTTCTATATTATCATATGATGAGGTTGTATCATGTGATTTTAAATTGTTATATAAGTGGATTGAAGTCATTAAGTGTAGATGTTACACTGAAGAAAGACTATGCCTGAAAGCTTTGCATTCTTGTGTTTACTAATATCTTATTATTTTATTAACCTGTGTTTGAGACTTTTTTGGGGGCTGAGTTTTGTTTTGGTTTTTACTTGTTTTTCTTTGAGCCAGGTTAACCACTATTCTTTATTTTTGGTTGAAATGCAAAAAAATATATAGCTGATTAAACAGTATGACTTCCAAATTCACATTTATATCCTTTCTTCCTAATTGCATTATTACCCTATCACAAGCAAACATAAAAATTGTCCATGAATATTACTTTAGATTTTCTGCTAAGGCATAATCCCCCCACCCTAGGTATTATTAAACACAATGTAAAGAAGACTGTAGGGGTGAATGATTTGTAGGTACGAATTTGGTTCATTAGCAGTGATTAATATGTATTTGATGAACCTTTCTAATTTTTTTTCTTAACTGTAGTGATATATGTGTACATAAAAATATTCCAAAAATTCTCATGAAGAATGATAATGCAAGAGAAATATCTGGTAATGGTACAAACCACTGTGGCATTATATTCATGCATAATAGAATGCTTACTGAACAGAAAACATTTAACAAATACATGTATAGAAAGCTTAAGCACAAAAATCTCTAATTATGCTCTCTTCAGAGTACTTCTACAGAAATATCACATTCGATTAATTCACACAAGAACAGCAGCTGGCCTGTGCATATAACTCTAATAACATATATTTAGTAAGCCACTGCAAAGTTGTTAGGAAAAGAGAAGCTCTCCTAATCAGATAGCAGCTGTTTCACATCACAGTGTTTGGTGTGTTTTTGAGACTTCTAGAAGAAAATATCAGAAACAGTTCCTAAATGCCAAAGTAAGTCACATGCAAGCAATAATTCACAAAAGAGTCTGCGTTATTTTCTAAATAATGCACTCCAATGGGTGTTCTGAGGCCTGATGCTGCAGGCAATGGACCTCTACACCCCTGGAAGGATGTTATTTACACAATGACACACACCCTGGAGGGCATTATTGTGCTTAGAGAATAAGCTATCTGTTAAATTGTTTTTTTTTAATTAATACATATTTTTGTATATATTTATGATGTAAAATAGTTCTTCTGCCTAATGATTCAAATTTTCTGTATTATATGTAATTGTTTCTGGAAGAAGTATTTCACATCCAAAATATAAGTTATGTAATTATTTAATGTCTACACACACACACACACACACACACACACACACACACACACACACACACACACACACACACACACACACACACACACACACACACACACAAAACATATTCAGAAGCACAGACATACAGACTCACATATGTGCCTAGAAAACCAAACACACATTCAGAAACACAGACAAACACATATACACAGATGAACAAACCAAATAAAAACACTAACTGAAAACTATTTAAAAGTGAGAAAGAACCACACTGAACCACAAAAAAATTAAGTAAGCGCTTTTGTTTACTGATATTAGCAAACTTCATCAGACAAAACAATCACATATTACAAATCTTATATAAGCTTTCAAATAATGACATCACTACTCAATTAAGAGAACCAAGCCTCTATTTAAAGTGCTATAACCTTAATAAATATAATGACCCGTATACACACTAATATAAAAATAAATCACTATAATATTAATTTACAATAGAAAAAAATTAAAGTAAAATCAAATAATAACATAAGTCCTGTACATATATATAAAATTCATAATAAATATGAAAAAATAATATATGTATATTCATCTGGTAAGAGCCCTCATTTTAAGAATGCTACTGATAGAAACAGAATCGTTCAAGCCTGGGGGAACCAAGGCATTTAATTTCAGTTGCCATATCAGCTCTTTCTCATCCAACTTTAAATACATTGATCCAACTCAGTTTAGCCATATCAAAGTTAGAAGGAACATAAAGCTGGTTGGAATCAGACACTACAATATTAGAACCTATAACAAGTTCATTTCCCTTATTTTTGAGTTTTATTACCACCTTTTCAGTGGATGCTCCCTTACTTAAATCCATCATATTTAAGAATTGGTGTTTCCTTTTGGATGGCAATCTGGTTAGAAATAGTGTGGGAGACTCCCCCTGTATAGTGTTTAGGAAGGGTAGGAACCGGAAAATGTCTCTTGAGAATAGAGCCTTGAAATATCATCTACCACATTGTGGCATGTTTAAATGTGAGGCTTGTCATTGGTGTAAATACATCAAAGTTGGCAATTGTTTTGTTATTCATGACAAAAAATATTACATTAAAGGCAAGTTCAACTGCAACACAAGAGGGGTTGTTTATCTGGGTTCTTGTATAAATTGTCCTGCTTTTTATATGGGTAGAACAGAAAGACCCCTCAAAAATAGAATTTATGAACATGTGTATGCAATGGAGAAAATTAACTTGAATAATGCTTTTGCCAGGCATATTAAATCTTGCCCCACACATAGTTTTGTGTTTCATGCCATTGAAAAAATTGTTGATAATATTAGGGGTGGACCAATGGATTTAAATTTGGAAGAGAAAGAGCTGATATGGCAACTGAAATTAAATGCCTTGGTTCCCCCAGGCTTGAACGATTCTGTTTCTATCAGTAGCATTCTTAAAATGAGGGCTCTTACCAGATGAATATACATATATTATTTTTTCATATTTATTATGAATTTTATATATATGTACAGGACTTAAGTTATTATTTGATTTTACTTTAATTTTTTCTATTGTAAATTATTATTATAGTGCTTTATTTTTATATTAGAGTGTATATGGGTCATTATATTTATTAAGGTTATAGCACTTTAAATGGAGGCTTGGTTCTCTTAATTGAATAGTGATATCATTATTTGAAAGCTTATATAAGATTTGTAATATTTGATTGTTTTGTCGGATGAAGTTTCCTAATATCAGTAAACGAAAGTGTTTACTTAATCTTTTTGTGATTCAGTGTGGTTCTTTCTCCGTTTTAAATAGTTTACATATACATAGATGAAAACAAACACACCACACACAACACATTCAGAAGCACAGACATACAGACACACACACATATGTGCCTAGAAAAACAGACATACACACATTCAGAAACACAGACAGACACATATACATAGATGAAAACAAACACACACACATACACACACACACACAAACACACACACACACACACACACACACACACACACACACACACACACACACACACACACACACACACACACACCAAACAGCCACTATATTATTGGAAAAATGATATAGCTAATGAATAAAAAAAAAACTCAAGGCATTTCAACTGTTGTTGCCCCATCCTTCCCCTTAATGCCTGTCATTTTCCAGCTTTATGTTACGCACGTCTTTTTTTAACTAAATTGCTGAACCTTAAAGTCTATCAAAATTTGCAGACATTAAGAGTTTCATAACTCTTAACGTTTAATCAGTCTCTATTGATGGCTACCTGCTGCAGTCAGGGGCGGTGCTGTTTCCTGCTGCAGTCAGGGGCAGTGCTGTTTCCTTCTGCAGTCAGGGGCAGTGCTGTTTCCTGTCTGTCTCTCTATATCCTCAGACTCCTTATGCTCTCACGCTTGCTGTTTAGTGACTGTAAAAAAATGGCAGTCATTTTTTATTTGTAATGTCTGAGTTTCATGTCAGCTTAATATGCTGCTGTGAAGTGTCAGACTTGATTTTCAGTAGGCATTACCTGCACATTAACACCATGCTGGAGAATATTCATTTTCCAATCACAATGGCACATTCTCTAAAAGAACACATAGCACACTATAGCATCTTTCAATGTTCTGTGTTTAGAAGAAAAACTGGAAAGTCTGTGGAAGGTTTAACTTTTTAGCTTGGAAAACTGCAGATTTGGCAACTGGCTTACAGGACATGAGAAATATGATTTGTGACAGAAATGGTGGTTGAAGGTCTTTGGTAACTATGACACAACTGGTGAGACCTAGACTTTGTGACCTATTATCTCTATTGCCTCCCTCTTTTTTTCTCCCCTGATTGTAAGTGCATTTCGTCTCACCTTCTATCTCACTGTCCTCTCGCTATCTTTCCTATCACCCTGTCTATCCAGTCAGTACTCTCTAATTACCTCTTGATTTTAATTTGAATCCATCCATCCATCTCTGGTTTGTAATACTTGTTCCCCTTCTTACTAACTTACCTTAGCACATTTTTGTTTGTTTGTTTTGCAGCTTGAATTACCAGTACTACCACTTGGGCTACCCCCCACTGTGCCACCATTTACTTCTCAACTTGGACTGCATACATTCCTGACATCCCTCCAACTATCTACAGAGATGTGTCACCCTGTAACCTATAGTGTAGATGACTGCATTCAGCCATCAGCTGTTTTTTTCTGCTGTAGATTTCTAAATTGTTTTGGGTGATTTCTAGGGTTAGCACTCTAGTGGCTTGACCGACCCAAAGACATCTCCTTCCCTGTAGTTTGTTCCATTCTTCTTTCCCAGGGAGTAATTCCCGTAGCTGTTACCCAACCCCGGAGTTTCACCACTTATACCACTAGATGACAGCATAAGTCTGCAGTAAGTCTTGTAAACCGGCCTCATAATTAACTGCCATACAGTCCCATCCCATCCCTCATAAATACATAGATAGCTAATAAAGAGTTAAGTAACCTCTCTAAGGAAAGGTAGAAGAGACACATCTATTTATCCTGCTTTTTGGTCAGAAGTGTTTCTGTTTATTAAATACCATCCACCTACTTGATATAGGCGTTTGAAACCTTAATCCCTCCAAACTGATTGTTTTTGGTGCGACTCTTTGGTGGGACTCTTGCCTCTTCCAGCGGGGGCTGGCCTCGCTCCACTTGCCCTCACTATGCTCTGGCTCAGTTCGCTCCCCTACCCTACACCCATTCCCACCCACCCCATATCAATTGCATTTATACCTCACCCTGTCATACCCACCACCAATCACACTCCTCCACCTAACAACAGCTCTCACACTTCCCAGTCTATCATATCCCACACCACAGCCCTCCTAATTACCACCTCTCACAACACCAGACACTCCCTTCCTCCAATTACATTATTCATCTTCAAACTCCTCCCACTACCAATTCTCCACTAGCAGACACTCCTCTAGTCCCAACTCAACTCCATCCCTTTACCCCACCTCACTCCTTAATTAACCAACCCCAACCAACTTTCAGTATATTTACTCCTCCATACAATTATACATCCAAAACTGCCATAAAATCCTGTACCCTACCTATCCACTACCTCTCACCCACTCTCAACAACTTACACCTTAGCATCTTATAGCTAAATAACTCAACTATGTCTCTTCTGTTCAACATCGTTCTTCTCACATTCACTCTCTAACTCTCTCTCCTTCTTACACTAACTTCATATCATACAACCTATTTTCCTTCCCCACCCTCCCCTACTACATCAACTCAGTATCACACTACACCTAGCTACACTGTTATCTGCTCTAGCCTGCATCCAACAAATCCTATGCTACAAAAGAAAATGATTCTGCTCCCCACACAACACAGCACTATTTCTCACCGAGATCACAAACGCATCAACTATACAAAAAAAGCCTCTACCTAGCTACTTCCCTATTCTCTGTAAATTAACCCTCTGTGGTGACATACACCCAAATCCAGGCCTTACTCCCCCTTCTCATAACTCTCCAAGCTACACAAAATGTTTAAACTTTACCACTGTTAATCTCCAGAGCATTAGGAACAAAATTCCCCACCTGCATGCATGGCTAAGCCAACACAAACTAGACTTCACCTCCCTCACTGAAACATGGCTAAAGCCAGATATCAAAGATTCCAAAATTCTTCCCCCAAACTACTCCTGCCTCAGATTGAATAGACTCCACAAAAAAAAGTGGTGGCGTTGCCTTACTATACCCAAGCACCTATACAGTCATTCCTCACTCTAAGCCTATTCCTCCTTTCCCTTCTGGTAGATGGTGGTGTTGCGTTACTATACCCAAGCACCTACACAGTCATTCCTTACTCTAAGCCTAGTCCTCCTTTCCCTTCTGCTGAGCTATTAGTTACTTTCCTCAGACTTAATAACAGCAAAAGCCTTTGCATTATAGTTATATACATTCCCCAGGTAACACCTGTCCTATTCTAGAAGACATTCTAGCCTGCATAAGTCACAACATACAAAACAAAACTATAATAATAGGTGATGTCAGTATCAATTGGCTAGACATTACCAATAAAAAATCATCTACAAATATCAACCTCTATACTTACTCCCAACTTATATCTGATATTACCAGACCAGAAAAAACAATAACAAAGGGTCAACCTTGGACTGGATCCTGGTTTCTGAACCCGACAAAATCTCTTCCTCAGGCACTCTCCCAAACAGTATCAGTGACCACTGTCCAGCATTCATTATATGCAAGCCCATCTCTACACTCAGCCTTCACCAATATAGATATTCCAGAAATTTGCCTCATTTCTCCAATGATACCCTCAATGGCATACTGCAGAAAACAAACTGGAGCCCACTAAAATCTCTCCCACTCAATAAAGCTGTGGAATTCTTCAATTCTACATTTCTACAAACCCTAAACAGTCTTGACCCCCTCAGTCTAAAGAGAGTAAAATCTAAACACTCCTGCTGGCTGTCAAAAGCCACAAAGCAACTCATGTCCTCTAGGGACAGTGCCTGGAAATCCTGGCAAGAAAACAAAACACTCTCCATCCTCAATCATTACAAACAACTTTGAAATCAAACTAAACATTTAGTTGCCAAAAACAAAAAAGAATACTACCTATCTATGCAATACCAGCATAAACAAAATCCCAAGAAATTCTGGAGAACCATTAATTCCCTATTCCACCCAGACACTAATAATACTCCATGCCCAAACACAGATAAAACCCCCTCTGAGCTAGCCATACTCTTTAATATATATTTTATTGACACCATCACCAACTTTACAACCACCTTCCCACCCACACATTATAGGACCACCATCATCACATAATCCTTCAACCCTCCTACCCAACTTCTCTCTATCACCCATTCCCACATCCATGATCCACATACTTCTCCAGAAACTAAAACCTTGTACAAATGCCCCTGATAATTTACCTTCAAAATACCTAAAATTAGCAGCCCATTCCATCACCTACCCTGTCAGCATCCTCCTCAGTAGGTCAATTCAAGAATCTTGCATTCCAGACATCTGGAAGAAAGCTTTTGTCATCCCTCTGCACAAAGGCAGCAATAACTCAGAGGTTTCAAACTTCCATCCTATAGCCATTCTCTCCCCCATCTCTAAAACACTTGAGAAATGTATCCACACTCAGCTCCTAAATCACTTAGCAAAACACCAACTGCTTTTTCCCACTCAACACGGCTTCAGACCCGGCCATAGCACCAACACTGCCCTTATTTCCTTTATACATACAGTTAATAAAGCTCATGATGCTGGCTGCTTAGTCTCTGCTGTTTTCTCGATCTTTCTAAGGCATTCAACACCATTTCACATTTTCTACTAATTACCAAACTCTTTAACCTAGGATTACCCCCCCCACCCCCACCCTTCAATGGTTTACCTACTACCTCAATAACAGGCAGCAATCCACCAATTGGCAGCACTCCCCCTCTCCTTTCTTCCCTACAAATACAGGTGCTCCCCAGGGTTCAATACTGGGTCCCCTCCTTTTCAGCATATTCGTTAACAACTTCCATCAAACTCTAACACATAGTTCCATCATCCAATATGCTGATGACTCAACAATAATCTGCTCCTCAAAATCTCTCTCAATATTATTACAGTATCTAACACAAGAAGCATTCAACTCTACTGAGGATTGGATGTCCAAGAATCACCTCACCCTTAACCCCAATAAAACTAAACTCCTATTATTTACCCCCTTAAAAACTAGCCCTATCGATAAATCTCATTTACTGTCACTTCCCAAAACAACACTGTCCTAAAAGTTGTCCCTAGTACAAAATTGCTTGGAGTCATTATCGATGACAAATTAACTTTTGACCTTCATATCCACAGTAACATCAAGAAGACACATCAAAAGCTTGGTGCCAGCACCTTGTATAAATACTAATTGCAACTAGTGTATTGTCAAAAGCTTGTGTATATGTGCCCTTATGCACATTAAAATATATATAATACCAAGCTATTAACATCTTAGAGGCACTAGATCCTTTTAGTAAAACTGCTGATAGAAGTTGAAAGTAATAATACGTGTTTTTTTTTAACTTGATAGTGTTGTATACAGGAAACCCAGCCACTGGGGATGCACAAGCCAGTGCATTTTTTGTGCCGGTCCCAAGCCCGGATAAATGGGGAGGGTTGTGTCAGGAAGGGCATCCGGCGTAAAATTTTGCAAAATCATACATGCGTTCAACAGTACAGATATACATACCAGATCGGTCGAGGCCCGGGTTAACAACGACCACCACAAGTACTGTTGGCCAACAGGGTGCTGGCGGAAATTGGGCTACTGTTAGCTGAAGGAGGAGAAGAGGAGGAAGGCATGCCCAAAGGCAGGTAAAGGCTAGGACTGTGATAGTGAGGGTCGGAACTTTGAATGTTGGCAGTATGACTGGTATAGGGAGAGAGCTAGTTGATATGATGGACTGAAGGAAGGTTGGTATATTGTGTGTACAAGAGACCAGATGGAAGGGGAGCAAGGCTAGTTGTATCGGAGGTGGGTTCAAATTGTTTTATCATGGTCTGGATGGGAGGAGAAATGGCGTAGGGGTTATCCTGAAGGAACAGTATGCTAAGAGTGTTTTGGAGGTGAAAAGAGTATCGGATAAAGAGATGTTTATGAAGCTGGAAATTGATAGTGTAATGATGAATGTTGTTAGTGCATATGCTCCACAAGTTGGGTGTGCGATGGATGAAAAAGAAAAATTTTGGAGTGAGTTGGATGAAGTGGTGATGACTGTACCCAAAGGTGAGAGACTGGTGATTGGAGCAGATTTCAATGGGCATGTTGGTGAAGGGAACAGAGGGGATGAGGAAGTGATGGGTAGGTATGGTGTTAAGCAAAGGAATGCAGAAGGTCAGATGGTAGTGGATTTTGCAAAAAGGATGGACATGGCTGTGATGAATATGTATTTTAACAAGAGGGAGGAGCATAGGGTGACATACAAGAGTGGAGGAAGATGCACACAGGTGGATTATATCTTGTGTAGAAGGGCCAGTCTGAAGGAGATTGGAGACTGTAAAGTGGTGGCAGGGAAAAGTGTAGTTAGGCAGCATAGGATGGTGGTTTGTAGGATGACATTGGTGATCAAGAAGAGGAGGATGAGTGTGAGGGCAGCACCAAGGATCAAATGGTGGAAACTGAAAAAGGGTAATTGTGAGGTGGAGTTCAGGGAAGAGTTGAGACAAGCACTGGATAGCAGTGAAGAGTTACCGAATAGCTGGGTAACTACAGCAGAACTAGTAAGAGAGACAGCTAGAAAGGTGCTTGTTATGACATCTGGAAAGAGGAAGGAGGACAAGGAGAACTGGTGGTGGAATGAGGAAATGCCGGAGAGTATACAGAGAAAGAGGTTGGCGAAGAAGAAGTGGGATTGTCAGAGAGATGAAGAAAGTAGACAGGAGTATAAGGAGATGAGGTGCATGGCAAAGAGAGAGGTTGTGAAGGCTAAGGATAAGGTGTATGAAGAGTTGTATGAAAGGTTGGACACTAAGGAGGGAGAAAAGGACCTGGCTAGACAGAGGGACCGAGCTAGTAAAGATGTGCAGCAGGTAAGGGTGATAAAGGATAATGAGGGAAACGTACTCACATGCGAGGAGAGTGTGTTGAGCAGATGGAAAGAGTACTTTGAGGGGCTGATGAATGAAGAGAATGAGAGGGAGAGAAGGTTGGATGATGTGCGGATAGTGAATCATGAAGTGCAGTGGAT
Organism: Protopterus annectens; assembly: GCF_019279795.1. Lineage (NCBI taxonomy): Eukaryota > Metazoa > Chordata > Ceratodontiformes > Protopteridae > Protopterus > Protopterus annectens. The sequence continues at coordinate 992,066,297 of NC_056748.1, read as the reverse complement.
TAGCAAGGAGGAAGTAAGGATAGCTATAAAGAGGATGAAGAATGGAAAGGCTGTTGGTCCAGACAACATACCTGTGGAAGCATGGAAGTGTTTAGGTGAAATGGCAGTGGAGTATTTAACTAGATTGTTTAATGAAATCTTGGAAAGTGAGAGGATGCCTGAGGAATGGAGAAAAAGTGTTTTGGTACCGATTTTTAAGAATAAGGGTGATGTGCAGAGCTGTAGTAACTACCTAGGGCTTAAATTGATCAGTCACAGCATGAAGTTATGGGAAAGAGTAGTGGAAGCTAGGTTAAGAAGGGAGGTGATGATTGGTGATCAGCAGTCTGGTTTCATGCCAGGAAAGAGCACTACAGATGCGATGTTTGCTCTGAGAATGTTGATGGAGAAGTACAGAGAAGGTCAGAAGGAGTTGCATTGTGTCTTTGTGGACTTAGTGAAAGCATATGACAGGGTGCCTAGGCAGGAGTTGTGGTACTGTATGAGGAAGTCAGGAGTGTCAGAGAAGTATGTAAGAGTGGTACAGGATATGTACGAGGGTAGTGTGACAGCAGTGAGGTCTGCGGTGGGAGTGACAGATGCATTTAAGGTGGAGGTGGGATTACATCAAGGATCAGCTCTGAGCCCTTTCTTATTTGCAATGGTGATGGACATGTTGACAGACGAGATCAGACAGAAGTCCCCGTGGACTACGATGTTTGCAGATGACATTATGATCTGTAGTGAGAGTAGGGAACAGGTGGAGGAGACCCTGGAGAGATGAAGATATGCTATAGAGAGAAGAGGAATGAAGGTCAGCAGGACTAAGACAAAATATATGTGTGTGAATGAGAGGGAGGATAGAAGAATGATGAAGATACAGGGAGTAGAGGTGGCGAAGGTGGATGAGTTTAAATACTTGGGATCAACAGTTCAGAGTAATGGTGAGTGTGGAGGAGAGGTGAAGAAGAGAGTACAGGCAAGATGGAGTGAGTGGAGAAGAGTGTCAGGAATGATTTGTGACAGATGAGTACCAGTAAGAGTGAAAGGGAAGGTCTACAAGAGGGTAGTGAGACCAGCTATGTTATATGGGTTGGAGACAGTGGCATTGACAAAAAGGCAGGAGTCAGAGCTTGATGTGGCAGAGTTGAAGAGGTTAAGATTTGCACTGGGTGTGATGAGGATGGACAGGATTAGGAATAAGCATATTAGAGAGTCAGCCCAGGATGGAAGGTTTGGAGACAAAGCCAGAGAGGCAAGATTATGTTGGTTTGGACATGTGCTGAGGAGAGATGCAGAATATATTGGGAAAAAGATGCTAAGGATGAAGCTGCCAGGTAACAGGAAAAGAGGAAGGCCTAAGATAAGGTTTATGGATGTGGTGAGAGAGGTGGTTGGTGTGACAGAGCGAGATGCAGAGGACAGGAAGAAATGAAAACAGTTGATCTGCTGCGGCGACCCCTAACGGGAACAGCCGATAGAAGAAGAAGAAGTGTTGTGTACTGGGAAATACATGGGAGGGGGACAGTGTACATACATTTGGCAAGTTTACTCTAACTTGCTGTTGTGTCTTTCGGCTTTTAGGGGTCGCCAGAGCGGAACTCCGGTCCGCTAATGTTTGGTAGTGGATTTTTACATGCCGAGTTACCATCCCAGATGCACAACCTTCAATGAAGGCACACCTTGTTCTTTATTATAATAGGATGGTAATGGGAGTAATAATGTGTAGAAACTGATATTTTATACTTATAACTGAGTATATGTGTTTTAAAGCATACTGTCTTATTTACTGTATCCATTAATAGAGTATGTATTGCCAGTTTTGATATTTCAAAAGTCCGTGATATAACAGTTTCTTTTTTACCTTCATCTCAATGATTGTGCATGTTTAGTTTCCTTTTCCCTCCAGAAACAGATGTAAATCTTGTTAACTCTGTCCTCGAGACGATTTTCTTGCTATAATGCAAAAACTTCACCTATTTAGTGTCTCGAGTGCAGTACAGCCATGTTTTCACTCATAGCAGCTTCCCAGATGATTTACTTTGTTTAAACAGGAAATGTGATCTCTGAACTTTTGTCATCATCGCGCGACACTCTGCAACGAAAAAGACATCAGATTTCAGCTGCTGGACTCTAAAACAAACTATATCAGCTTTTCTACACTGTAGAGATGTAATCCTAGCTGAATCTATTGAAAAAGGTACTAGAAGTGTTTTCATTTACAAAGCTATTCAGTGATGTGCTTTTAACATAGTAATGGCATTTTACTGGATAAATGCATGAATTTATTTCAAATACTTCTAATGCTTAGTAATGTTGGGGTAAGCTTATTCTGCTTGTTAAAACAAAAAGGAAGTATTATGTTTACTGTTGGCATACAAATCTGCAATGTAATAAGTTTCAGGGGAAAAGAATGGACACAATAACATTTATAGTTCTGACAATATCCCAGGGATTCACTAATCTGCCATGCAGGAATAGGCTATTCCTGCACAGAAATGACCGTTTAAGGGCAGTACGGCAACATGCCATGCATAGTAATGAAGACGTGCTGCCTCTGCTCCTAAACGGACACTGAGCGTGGATGAGTGCAGGGGTGTGTGTCTGAGAGCAGAGCTCTCACAATGCACATGCCCCTACACTCAGGAAGTGCTATTCAGCCATTACAATGAACAATAATGCTCATAGGAGGATGCATACCTCCCAACTGTACAAATCTTCATAGAATGTCCAGATTTGTCACCCATACAGTTGGCCTGTACCCCATTTGTCCTGGAAAATCACTGGAATGATCTCAGGATTGAAGTTGGTAAATAATGGCATACATTTCAGTTTCAGACTTCAAATCCATCAGAAAATATATATTAAAACAAATCCTGTTACACTAGCAACTTTCCCCAAGTTTATAAGAGCAATATTTAAAATATGTCTGTAGTTGGACCTCATGTTGTCAATCTTTGTCCAGATAATTTGCATGAAGAGGTTGAGAGGTATGGGGGGGGTTGCTAGGATGTCTTCCAAATGTGCAGATGCATGCAGGAACCCACAGAAATAAGTGTAATCTGCCCCTTTCTGGAGAAAATAACAGTAGAGAATTTATTTTTATCAAACAGATTAAATTTAACCGTAGGTGCGCGGGTTTGCCCATTGCTTACCTACGCATACTGTAGCTTAAATAGCACAAGAAGATAATTAGCAAGATACATTCACTTGAAGCAATATTGCAATAGTGTCGTGGTCAGAGCATTTGCTTTATGAGCAGTCACTCCTGGTTCGATCTTCACTGCAGTAAATTCCATTTTCCACGTGAAAGCAATTTATGAACTTTTTTGCTGTATAACCTACTAAATAACATATATTTGTGAACTGAAGTACTGCATTAAGTGCAGATGTGAGGTGTCATTGTAATAACATGGTAAGATGCACAGATAAACACAACTGCCCCATACAGTATACTTACACATGAATCAGGGATACTAAATGAAGTTATAATGTGTAATGAATGCTAAATCCATAGAGTGTCCAAATCTACCACTTTCCCAAGAACCATGTTTCATTTCTTTCTAAATCAGTGCGGGGGTAAGTGGGAGTAAGCACTTTTAAGCAGTAGTAAGCGAGTTTAAGCTTGTTTGTAGAGGGGTAAGCAATGTGCACACAGTTTAAGCAATTTTGAAGCTAACTCTCTGTAAGAAAATTTAACCGGAAGTTAGCATTGTTTACCGTCATGAAACCCACTTACACCTGCTTAAAAGTGCCTTAATCACTCTGTATCCAACAGCCCTTGCTTTGCCCAGCAACAAAATAAACAGGCCTTGTAGGTCTTGAACCCAGGATCCTGTATACTATAGTCACAGCAGTTAACCAGTAAGCCATCACAGCTGTACATAAAATTGAGGTATACCCAAACAGATCTTCATATAGCAAAATCACAATTCACATGTGAAAGGAATCTATAAACAGTTTTATGTTATATAACCTTCCACATTACATAATATATGTGAAGTGAAGTACTGCATTAATTTCAGATGTGAGGTGTCATTGTAATAAAGTGGTGAAATCCTCCATTAAACACATGTACCCCATACAGTGTACGTACACATGAATCACGGATACCAGACAAATATATAACATGTAATGAATGATAAATCAATGCCAAACAGCAAATAGTGTGCAAATTTAAAAATAAGCAATGCTAAGCATTAAACACCTCTGCTTAGTAGGTGTAAGCAATACGTAGCCCAGCTAAATAGATTTGCCCATTGGTATGCCCCTGTAAGCAATGTCATCCTTAGGTAAGCAGGTTTGCCCATAGCTTAGCATTTTCAAAACCATCCAGTCATGGCAACGTGCAGGAAATTGGCCATATTTAAACCCCACAGGCGGGAATACATCTCATAACTGGTTGCAGCTTCCTCCTGTAGGCACTATTGCTGGTGTTGTAGAAGGATTGCACTTCTGAGCACAGCACTGTGGCATCCAGGAGTCCAAAGTCATGGCAAGACTCCTTGTTAAAGACCATGAACAGAGACTGCTGCAGCGCCTGTACCAGGGTTCCCAATATAAAGTGGAAGCCTGTGACCATCTCGCCCGTGACCTCACCAATGCCACTGGCATCCCTCAAACTGGTGAGCAGGTCAGGCATCACTATGCCAACCTGAAATGGAGGAAGAGGGAGCTATTGGATCAGTGGATCCAGGAAGCTAGGCAGACGGGTGATGTCCCAGCCGTGTGTATCACTCTACTACCTGTTTAATAATTGCCAGCTCATGTATAAGTATGGCTAAATATTCCTCTTATGTCTTTGACAGTGGCAGCAGAGCAGGCTGTGAATCAGGAAGCCTATGCCTGTAGGCTGCAGAGGCTGCATCATGAGGCAGGTTAGTGATAATCTTGCATGAACTGTCATAAGAAATAAATCTAAAAGTAGTAGAAAGGTAATTGCCAGTATAAAACCTGTATTGTGTATGGGGTGTACTGAATAAACCAGACAATATGGCAGGAAGAGTCTCATATAGGTTGTATGTAAATAAAAAGGTAACAGCCTGGCAATAAAGGTCTAACTACTGGACAGCTTGTGTTTACTCTGGTATCATATGGTAATGTAGTGTTGCATTCTCTTAATAGCACTGTTATATTAAGCACTGTTACCCACACTGTGCTACATAAATAAAATGTGTAGGAATGTCTGTATGCAACTGTTGTAATCACAAGGTCATATTGTACAACTGAGAGAGACTTAGACAGAAAACAGTGAAAAGATACACACAAAAATCCAAACAGCACACTCAACTGAGATGTAAACTGTTGTATTTTTAGCACACACAACCATGGTTCAAATCCTGGGAGTGGTAGTAAGCTGTTTGCAGAACCATACCCCTCAACTGTGCAGATATTTTGTCAGAAAGTTCAGATAATTGTCTTAAGTTTCCTACCTGTCACTCTGTCCCCCTGGAAAATAAGTGGGATGATCCCAGAAGTTTAGGCAGCAAATAATGATATACAACTGATTGTCAGACATCATAACTGTCAGAAATATATCTATAAGAACAAACCTGTGACTCTAGCAACTCACCAAGATATTATGAGAGTAATATGCAAAGTATGTCCCATCTCCATCCCCATGTTGTAAAGCTATGACCAGAGTGTGTGCAATAGTAGAGTGAGATGTATGTGCATAATAATAATGTGGAATCTGGTAATATGTGTGGCAACATTCAGGTAGTGTCAACAAACATTCCTTCCACAGGTCTGTCAGATACGAAAACTGCGCCTAGAAATAAAAGATTGAAATCCTGGACTGGTATTGTTTAGTCTGGTATTGTATGGCATTGTTAGTGTTGCAGTTTCTCTGAATAATAATGTATTACTCATCACTGTCATCCACACTATGCTACATAATAAAACTGTCTAGGAAACCCTGTATGAGTGTTGTAATTACAAGGACAGATTGTAAAACCACGGGAGACTTACAGACAGAAAGCAGAGAAGATACACAGCAAATATCTATATAGCACACTCAACTGTGATGTACACTGTTTTGTTTTTAGCAGACATAGCCATGGTTCGAATCCTGGGAGTAGTAATAAGCTGTATGCAGAATCATACCCCTCAACTGTACAGATTTGTCCAGAATGTCCAGATAATTGGCCCATATCAGCTGCCTGTTAAACTGTCCTCCTGGCAAATCAGTGTGATGATCTCTAACATTTAGGCACCATTTAATGACATATAATTGATTGTCAGACCTGTAAATATTCAAAAAATGTATATGAAAACAAACCTGTCATTGTAGTAACTCACCAAAGGTTTATGAGGGCAACAGTCAAAATATGTCCCACTTTCACCTGCATGTTGTCAAGACTTGCCCAGAGTGTGTGCAATAAGAGATTGAGAGGTATGTGCATAACATCAACCTGGAATCTGGGAATATGCGTAGAAACAGTCAGGTAGTGTTAACAAATAATACCTCCACAGGTATACCAGGTAAGAGGTGTATACTGCAGGTAAAACACAGTTCACGTATATAGTTGTCTACAAACATACCACTGTCCAAACTAAGGCCATAGGGTAGTGTAATAATACCTGTAAGGTACAGATTACAGCACTGACTAGGAAAGTATTGAGAACTACAGGGATATATAAGTTGTTAACTGACATCTTTCTCTCCCCCCCCCACCATATCTGCAACAATAATGTAAATACACAACTCAATGGGTATGTGTACAATTAAATCTACTGTTGGGACATATGTCCTATTGTTTGATAAATAGTGAAATTTGTTTCTATGCATGTGCCATGTTGAAATACACCCACAATGGTGGCATGCTGTTGTAATGGCCACTGCGGTTCCATATATGCATGTGTTCTGTTTGCTATGCAACTGTTCCATATCTGGTGTTTTGGGTTAATGGGAATATCTATGCATGCTGTTATACCTAATCCTGGAATGTGTTGACTATTACTTACCCACATATGTTTTAAAATTGAAACACCATAGCACGTTTGGGAAGGCCAGTCCCAGCGGACCCACCTCTCCCACCTCATCTGGCCATGGCACCGGACACCAGCATGTCTGGGGCCCACTTTGGGAGCTTCTCATCCGCTGGCCCTGCTCCACCTTCAAGTGGAACCACCTCAGGGGGTGGGGCACGCCCCCCCAGGAGCGGGCGCAGATAGGAAACTGTCACCCGACATCAGGTCTGGGGTCTGGTGCATACCGAGCTCCGCAGGGAGTTTGATTAGCTACTCCAGCTTGAGGGCCATGTGGCATATCTAGAGGGTCAGCATGCCCCTCCTACCCAGCCCCCAGCACAGCTACCTTTGGGGCCGTGAAAGTGCAGTGGTGACTGCATATGGGTGGGGACCTCAGTCTCACTGTTTCCATATGGGGGCTCATGGGCTTCTGACTTCCAAACACCCCTCCACATGTGTCATATACCGCCCCTGTATGCAGTCTTGTATGTCATCCTACCCACCCTACCTCCCCAAATATACCTGCTATCCCTCCCCAACATCCTACTCTCACCTTAAAAAAAAAAGGGCAAGCTGTTCCCAAAAAAAAAATCTCGCCCCATGCATAGTTGTTCATTTCGTACACATGTCCACTGGACACATGTAATCTTGTCTAATTGGCTTCACAACATATTATTGTTGTCCTCACCCCTCTCTCAGGGGTATGAGTGTCCAAATCTACCTCCAAAGCAGTGTATGTGCACAGCTGTTGCTGTAGAAGAAATGGGCAGCTATGGACCTTCCCTACACCCATCCTGCACATCCCTAGCTATTTTCCCTACTATCTTTCCCTCTTTGTGCCC
>NC_056748.1:991941004-992056004 GCF_019279795.1 Protopterus annectens | reverse complement strand
CTATTACATAATGCTTAACTTAAAACAGCACTATCACACTGACAAACAGAACAGTCTATATGACAGTAAGCACTAGGCCACCAATGTTCCCAAGGTGAAATGTATAAAAACGTACAGCAATATACATTAAGGTGTCTTACTACTGATATCACTCACATGTTGTAACAGCCTAGGTTATATATGGTGCATACCCCTCCCCCATAGACTGACTTACAAGGACATATAACAGTGTTACATACACTGACCTCTGAACTGCACAAGGGCACACACATTTTGTCCAACGGTAGCCCACATATATATGGACCCTACCCCACAATATGTGTGGGGACCACAACATCACTGGAATGATGACAGGAATGGCAGCATGACATAATCATAGGCCACTACTTAACCTCTTACTGCATGACATATGGACAAAGCCTGGTATATAGGTGGAGGACAGAAGCTGAAACACAGGGCCATATTTGCAATATTGTTGTTATACACTGAAAAAGTTGCTGGTGTTACAGGATTCTTTGCAACATACCCCTATTCAGAAAATTCACCCTGGGGATCACGTCAGTCACCCTGCTAGACAGGTGTCCAGGGAAGTAAATATTGTGGGAAGAAATATCCGGGGAATTGTTTGGCTAGGCTTGTATAGGCCCTAGGGCCGATAGCCTAGTGCCAACCTATGACCCTATGAACCTATAATATGAAGTCAGAAACACAAATGGATGTAGCCATGTACTGATAGCACTCAACAGACAAAATGCCAGTGACATATCTGAGACAAGACCTGTGTGGTGGACAGACAAAACATAACAGGCAATCCTCTGGCCATCATGTGGATAGGTCCACAGTTGAGAGCTAAGCAGACAGACTGCATTCCATGGGCATCTAGACTGCATGGGCAATCACAACATCATCTTCATGGCCCTGAAGGTGCCTGGGCTGGGGGCTGAGCAGAAGGAGCATGTGGACCCTGTGAGTGTGTATTGAGGGCCTCAAGGTGCTGTAGCACATCCCCTAAGTCTCTGTGGAGCTCCCTATGCATTAGACCCTGGACCTGACTTCAGGTGACAGGATGCTGTGTGTGCTCCCAGGGTGGTGAACACCATCTCCTCAGGTGGTTCCACCTGAAGGTAGTACAGGACCAGTAGATGTGGAGGTCCCAGGGTGGGTCCCAGATGTGATGTGGCCTGGTAACATGGCCAGATGAGGTGGGAGAAGTGGTTCTGCTGGCAACTGTTTCCCAAACATGCTATTGTGTCACTGTTATAGAACATATGTGGGTAGTAATACTCCTCACATTCCCGGATTATGTCTAACAGCATGCATAGATATCTCCATTAACACAAAACAACAGATGTGCAGCAGTCACATAGCAAATAGAACACATGCATATATGGAACCATAGTGGCCCTTACAATGGCATGCAGATGGCATTGTCCGTAACAGGCCACCAGTGATAGTGTCCCCACAGGGAACATGACTACAAACATAGCACACATTGTTGTACAATACGATATATGTCCCAATGGTAGGTCCTCTGTAGACATACTCATTGAGTTGTGTGATCAGATTGTTGATGCAGATATGGTGGGGGGGGAGACAGAGATGTGTATTAACTATGATAACCTTGCAGTATGAGGTCCTCAGATCTGTTTTCCTCTTTATGTCCTTCAGGCAATATGTCCAGGGAATAGCTGCCTATGTACACAGTGGAGGAGAATGATGTCATCATCACATACCTGGTGCAGCAGTACAACACCCTCTTCGGCCATACAGCCCATGATCTGCAGGAGAGGACCCCCTGTGGAACGATCTTGTTCACAGGGTAAACAATGTCGGCCTGCATAACTGCATTTATGAGCAGGTCCGACATCGATGCACTGCTCTACTCTGCCATGCCCTTCGGCATGCTGCTGCAGTTAGGGGGGACCCAGCTTGCAACAGGGGGGGGTCATGCCATCCAGCCCTCCCCGACACATGTTGAGGAGCTCCTCACCAGCCTCAGGGCACCTGCCCACCCACAAACACAACACCTGGCGGAGAGCATAGTGGAGGTGGATGCTACCCACACAATGGCAGAGAAGCATGCAGGTAAGGCCACAGGGCACATCAGTAGACCACTGTTGCGTATCCATCCACATCTGTAGAGTTAGATCATGCATATGTCAGATGAAATATATATAGTCTGTTGCTGCATTGTAGTAATAAACAGATGTGCATAATCTGTAGTATTGTGAGTTTGTACTGCTGATGTACTGTAATGCTGCACCCACCCTGTTCCAATGCCACAGGTGTGGCTACTAACATCACATCTCTCACACAGCTATGTAGGTCCCTCTGGTATACCTCCGGGGCAGCAGCCTGTAGCTGGTGAGTATGGTGTTTGTTCAGGTTTGCCAATACACTGGTCATGTTATGGCCATGGTATATTCCATGCACACATTTAACACACATACCCATAATGCATGCTGTACATGTTCATGTATTGTTGCTGTTAACTGCACTTGATCACAGTGGTCACCATGATGGTGAATCTGAAGGGTATGTAAGACTCCTGCAACATAATTAACATCCTGTCATTGCAAGATGTGTGCACAAAGATGAAAATAATGGTGGGACAAATGGCCTACAGTAGGGTCATCTCTGAAACATCACCCTTATACAGTGCTAGAACGGTGTATATACCACTATTACAATGGCAACTGTTACAGATCTACATTATGGCATATCACAATACTGCATTCCACAACCCATACAACCTGCAATGTGGTCCTAACATGAGCAATGAATGTGTAATATGGAATCCTATGTCAGGACAGCAAATATGGGGAATACATACCTTCACAAACACTGGAGGCATATGTGTGCATACACTCCAGATAACATATTGTGGAAGCAGCTTTTGAGGTACTGACAGCATGCATTCTTCATGAGTATGGACCTTCCAGCAAGTACAGCTCCCTACCTGCTGTCCAAGATGTTTGGCCATCAAATGTGCCCACTTACCTGCAACAGAGGCAGCCATGGCTTGCACACATCTTACATGCCATGGAATGAATCCCATACCCAACAGGTAGCACCCAGGAGTTGGACATGTAGCCATACCTCACCATTACATATACCAATGGCAAACAGTGCAGACAGTCATGTATGTGGCGAGGATGTATGGGACAGGATTAATGTAGAAAATAAACAGATGGCCATCCAAGACAGATGATGACGCATGTTGCAAACTGGTCATGCGGGCTGCCTAGTAACATGCCACAACACTGAGGGAGTTGCAGAAATGTCTAGCAAGTACTGGCTGTGCAGTACCCGTGTCAGCAATTACCTGGACTCTGCATATGTGTGGTCCATGGGTTAGGGTAATCAGATGGGACAATTGTACCACAGGAAACATCAGCCAGGCCTCTCTACAGGTAGCAGATGCATAACAGCAAAGGCCCCTAAAAGGCATGTGTTGCAATGTGTACCATTGTCCCAAGACCACATTGGAAACCTACACACATTATCAATTAAGATACATGTGCTGCACAACCAAAACCCCAGGCCCACCATCCCCATCTGTACCTTGCCAGTGCCAGTGTACACCTGTATGTTTGCCATTCATTAGCAGGGACTAGGCTGGTACACATGGTGTTCAGTGTTTGGGACACTGCAAAATGACACGTGTAGGCCATATTTGTCAAGCATCTGCAAAGAGACTGAGGGTGGGGAGGGGGTGTCATCATGACACAACAGTGCACTGAAGCAGAGATCCAAACGACACTATGAATGGCTGTATCTGCACACAGTCAAGGTCAAGAACTGTTGCAGACATAACCCTGACTCCACAGTATAGTGACAGCACTGTGTGACCTCCATGGGGTGTGCACATGAGTTGACCTTGCAATCACGCACAGTTGGGGGACATTTGTAGGGCAGGCTGACCAAATACTGGCAAATGCAGATGGCCCATCCTAGTATACCCCTGCCAGGAATAGTGACTGCTGTAGTACACATAACAGTAGGTGCAACAAACCATAATGATAAGGGTGTGCACACATGTACACCCACAAATTGTATGCATCTCAATCAGCATCTGCACAACTAACATATTTGTTTGACACTGCATTTGATTGCACAGGTCATATGTCACATATCAGGTTCATGTAATGTTAACATATGCAGTAATGTGGTCTTATGGCATATCAAGGAAGAGAGCATCATATCAACAAGGGTGTGTATACTCCCCATAGCTATGGTAATGTCTGAAGGTTGTCAGTGTAATTGTATTTTATTGGCCATACATGCACCGCTGATGATGGGATCTGTAAATCAGACATCAGGCACTCACAAATGACATCTGTCCACATATCACATAGGGGCTGTGAGCAGCAGAGCAAATATAACTGGCATGCATATATACATTCAGCAATGGTGTGTACACCTGTGAGGTATGGTGCACAGTACATGCCAGGGTGCCGAACAAGTGCACAGCAATACTGTGTACATGGGTGCAGTGTGTTCCAGGGGAAGGGACATCACCTACTAACACAACCCATGTATCACAGAGATGTATAATGTTGCTAGCAGGGATTGACTATAGCTACACTGCATGCTATTGAGTACTAAATGTCATGCATGTTGACAGATGGGTAATTTGGAGGTCTGTGTGTAATATCTTTGTGCAACCTCACCTGTAAGTGTGTGTGTGTGTGTGTGTGTGTGTGTGTGTGTGTGTGTGTGTGTGTGTGTGTGTGTGTGTGTGTGTGTGTGTGTACTGTTAAGCAATGATGTACAGGTCTTAAAGTGCGTTTCCTGTTTTCCCCCTCACAGGTGGCAAGGTGGGCCAGGGTCCCTCCTGCAGGCAATCTGATGTTGGTGTCCATACAGACACTGAAAATGATTATAGGTGTGTTGAGGCACAGGTGGGGTTGCCAGGGGCTGAAGCTGCACCATCATTTGACATGCCGCTGTTATCCACCCCATCCCCGCATACAGTCACAATGCCTATACATACCCCATCACCAGTGGCCATAGCAGAGGGACAGTTGGTAGTTGTTGGCATGGGACAGGACAGTGTGGTATCTATGGCACATGTGTCTGGACACAGCAGCCATAGCCAGATGTCCGGCGAGGTACCACATAGGCAGATGTACAGGGATGCTCATTGAAGAGCTGCTGGTCATCGTGTCCCTGGCAGAAGTGCCACATTTGGTACCACCAGATGCATGTTTCAGGCTGTCATGGAGGTGCAGGCACGTATGGAATGGTACCCCAGACAGGCTCTTAGGTTGCAGAGGGCCACTTATTCAGCTGTTACTGACAACATCCGCGATATTGCAGGTGCCATCCATTATTTTTCAGAGGTCATGAATAGATGGTTGTGTGAGATGGTGGGAATCCTCGACTGTGGAATGTCCATGCTTGAGCATATGGTGGGAGTGGTGCGATGGCCACATGGACGTAGGCCAGCAACACCAACAGCTGGAGGTTGATGTGGATGTGCAAGAACACCAAGGCAATCCCGTAATGGCAGTACCAGCCCCAGCACTGCAGGGGGGGGCACTGTCCATACCACACCACAGCAGGCCACATGCATGTGGCCCTGGTCAGTCCCAGGAGGGACCTGGATCCAGCAGACATATGTCATCATCAGGGGAGAGTACCATATCATGACTTGTACCTGGTCATACCCATGGAACCCCTGGCAGGCACAGTTCTTGTATCTGTGGCCAGAGATGATGAACTGCACACCCTGCCAGGTATGGTCTGCAGCTGTCCAACAAACACCTGTATAGGGCAGCCACATGGCAGAACTGCATGCATGCACAACACAAGCACAGCTAGGGCAACCCCATACCTACACACACCACATCACCATGGCCATATCAATAATTAAACCCCCCTCACTCACACACATGGTGTCAAATGTATGGCTTAGCCTAGGTCTCTGGCAAACCAACAACACACCCTGTGCATATGATGATACTTGTGCCACATCCCTGTCATCCATAACATCGATGCAGGGACAGGCTAATATGGTTCTGATGCACATGGTGACTGGACTACGGTGTACCAATGTAATATTGTGTAACATGTTGTCAGCAGTAAAGTTTAATGCTTACATGTCAGAAAGTGTAGCTGTCCAGCCATGATTCATTATAGCTGTTATTAACACTGAGTAATTGTGGTCTCCATAACATAATCCATTTGTGTTGTAGGTGTCCATGTGTCAGCAGGAGGATGGTCTGCTGTTGTATCCTACAAGGGGTATGGCACTGTGGTGACACCTTGGCTGTGCCATATCTTGGGTACAGGTGCACACATGTCACAGGTCTGTATAACAGTTATTGCATGTGCCACATGGCTGACAGGCTGGGGGTGGTGTATACAGGTGAGTGCATGGTGACTGCTGTCAGTAGCCCTTCTACAGTGGACAATGGTAAGTGTACTGGGTGGTACACACCACATATTTGTGTGTAACACACACAGAGGCTTTGGTGTTGATGCAATACACAGAGAATACTGTACACTTGGATGTATGTACCTGTGCAAGGAACACATTGTAGCCTATGTAATTCCACCAAGCCAGAATAGGCACAACAACACAATGGGAAATAAGCAGTCTGCTAGCTTAATGTCATTGACGATGGTACTAGAGGGATATATGTCCCCTTCCCCAATGTAGTGCAATTCTCAACTTGGTAAACATAGGTGTGCTGGTGTGGGTGGCACAGCCCTACCCTCTGGAGGGTGACAGGTCCTGTAGAACTGCAGATAGTAGACAACTACTTAACCTGTTAGCATGAACTGTACAGTATTACGGCCAGCTAAGTGGGGGGATACACTCAACAGTAACTGCAATGATGGTGGCTGTGTCCACAACAGCCACACCCAACTATATATACCAACCCCAGTACCGCTGCAAACCTATACAGTGGGGAAGAGGGCATTTACACATCTACCACTAGTTGTGATGGAATGTATTTCCACAGGACGATACCTGTGAAATGTTAGCATATGCCAGGCAGTTCTCAGACAGATGACCTCCTGGGACATGTATATTCTGCAAACAGATGTAGAGTCCTTCACATACACACACACTCTTACTTGGCAACACTGGGAGTAGACCCTTGCCTAGGTATATAGTGCTACTGATGTGTGTGACCTTAATTGCACACACCACACAGCTATTAGAATGAGGTGTGTTCCAGGTTACATGTTACGTGAAGAACATCCTCAGGCCTGTACAGTATGGTAATGGGGGATATACTGGTTGTTTATGGACAATACATAGTGTGACATACTGTCAGATACAGATTGACAAACACATAACAGTCAGACACACATCTGAGAGACCTGGGCTTATTACTGCTAACTACCTTGTCAGTGTGTCCATTGTGTTACAGATAAGTTGCACACAGCACATGCAAAACTGGGCTGGATAGTGTTATCAGTTACCAGTATGGTTGATGGTGACAGTGGTCCCTATACAGTGGAAAATGGGACATGTACTGGGGTACCATGGTGTAAAGACAGTATACCCAACACCCCACAGTGGATATTGTATGCACTGAAACCCATGATTACACTCTGACATACCCATCACACATTGACCAGGACTGCAATACAACCCCTTGTCTATCGCAAGAGTGCTGCTACAGGGATATGCATCTAATGCACATGCCACAGGCATAGTAGAATGATGCATTGTCATGCCTTTCCTATGGTCAGCAACATCACTATCCCTAATACTGTGTGGCAAGGTGTATTGTATTAGGAGAATGTGGCCTCAGAATGTTGTACCCTACAAATATACACACATGCACACATACACACACTTGCCGGACCTCAATGGATATCCCATGCCTATCAACCCATTTGTACAACAGTGTTGTGCTGGTACTGCAATGCCCAGGTAGGCCTTAGGGAGATGAGTGTAACAAGGTACATGTAATTTCCGGTACAGCAGCAGCCACATCTAACTATGGCAATGTGGGGTGTGGTGGGTGTGAAGGGCCTCAGGGTATTCTCAACTACAAGTCTACAAACACACAGACACTGATATTCTCCGTAATGCACACGTACACATTTGTCAGTACTGGGGTCCATCGGTACAGGTGTTCATAGGTGTGTACCAGGCTACTGTCTATGGAGAGGTGGGAAGTGTAGGGGATGTGTGTACAGTGGTATCATGCCACCTGCCATGTGCCAGCAGGCCGTCTATCAACAGATACTACAAGGGTGATCCTCAGTGTGAGAGTTACATGTATCAGCCAATCATCTGGTTGCCTCTTACAAAGGGCCAGTGGGGTGCTCCAGTTGACATGTATGCAACATGTATTACATAACATGGTCAGTGTCTGTCTTGGAGACCTGTACCCAAGCATGTTCTGTTGACTGTGGTAGTGTAGTTGAGGTATCCATGGCATGTGGCATTCATAACATAGCTGGGCACACATGTCAGTGTCAGTCAAGCATAGATTGCATGTACGTAGCCAAGATGGATACCTGACATCTGCACAGAGGACAGACAGACATCAGCTAGCCAAATAGCTATGCATTAGGATGAATGTGTTGACAGATAGACATCTGACACCAATAGGTATGCCATTACTACATGAAGGCAGCCCTCACTGACATGTGCTATACACACAGTAGTCTGCAGTTATTTTCCACATGTCAGATCATTATCCAGTAGGAAATATTTAATGAGACACAGCTCACACACCAGGAACATGACAGTGAGGACTCAGAGTCCATCTTTGCATGCAGGGGTGTTTGGTTCCAGTACTACAATCTGTGATCTACTCTTTCTTGGGAAAGCACTGTCAACAGTAGTAATGTAATGATACACTACATGCCAGTGTGACTGCATATAACCTGGGATACTACCCATGTATGTAACACATTTGAATGGAAAAGAGTATTGTACAAGCCATATATATTCAGGTATCCCAGACAGTAGACTGACACCCCTTGCTACTGTAATGACAGCACATAGACGCATGTTATGTCCATGGCATTAAATACACTTATTAAAGATGTCATTACCCTGCTATTTTATCAGACCAGAATGTGAGTACTGGTTACCAGGGTTGAGTCATGCTTAGCAGGTTTCAGCATTGCTGCAATATAAATGCTAAGCACATTTGCACACTTGTAAGCGAAGCCTACATGGTGTAAGCGCCTGTACGTTTACCCGTATGTTAGCAGCACTTACCGTCGCGCAAACCTGTGCAAACTCGCTTAAAGTTGCTCAAACCTGCCTTAACTACTCTGTATCCAACAGCCCTTGTTCTGCCCAACAACAAAATAAACAGCCCTTGTAGGTCTTGAACCCACGACCCTGTAAACTAAAGTCACAGCAGTTAACCACTAAGCCATCACAGCTGTGAAGACAGTTGTTGTTTTTCTAATATATCTGTCAGTACACATACAGAATAGTATTGAACAACCGGTATGACTTCTACAATGGAGTAGTACTTATTAGTGATAATACTGTTGAATCACGTATGTTGTTATATCTAAATATACACATATTAGATAAATACAGTGTGATGCATCTGGGAAGGTATATACAACAGTAATGTTTACACATAAGGATATGGATATATATATATATATATATATATATATATAGATATATATATATATATATATATATATAGATATATATATATATATATATATATATATATATATATATATATAGATATATGTATATATGTGTACATGTACATACACATATATATTCATATATATGTATTTATATACATCTGTATATTGCATTATATATGGCCATATATAGATCTCTCTGCATATATCTGTATTTATATATATATATATATACAAATATGTATATATATATATATATATATATATATATATATATATATATATATATATATATATATATATATATATATATATATGTGCATATATATATATATATATATATATATATATATATATATATATATATATATATATATATATATATATATATATATATATATATATATATGTTTAGACATATATGTGTGTGTGTGTGTGTGTGTGTGTGTGTATATATATATATATATATATATATATATATATATATATATATATATATATATATATATATATACACACACACACATATATACATATATGCTTAACATATATCCATAACATGGAGTGGAGTCAATGGAGAGTGGACTCAGCACCAACAGTCACAACCTCTTAGTGCAAGGTGATGTCATGTAAGTATTGCAGGTATAACTGTAGACTGTTGCTACTATAACAGAGGTTGTCTTAACAGAAATGTTGTGTGTGGGAGGTCACATCTGATATTGACATGTACGCCATCAGTTACTGACAAACATCCTAAGATCATCATAGTACAGTACCACAGTTATCACAGTAATGGTCCTGTGGAATACAGCAGAGATATAACCAACAAATGTGGACAGTCTGACACACTCTGGTCAGTCCAGAGGTATACACAGAACTCCTTAGTGCAAGACGTGTGGACTAAGCCTGACAATGTGGATGTTAACAGCCATGTAAATGGGTATATCACGTAAATAGTGGAATACATATGCTCACACAGTTTATGCATTCACACACTCCTGTCTGACCTGTCAAATAATAACCAGTGGAGCAGAGGTCACAAGCCCACATACTACCCTTTAGTTAGTGACATACATCTGTACAGCATCCCACTGCTTTGTCAGAAATACACAACAGTTATGGTGGCCCGGCAGCAGTACATCTGACAAATATCTGGATATAACAACACACTGGGTAAGTACACTGAGCTGCTAGGCATGTCAAAAAGCACTGTGCAAACTACAGTCAGACTGCCACAACACTGGCCTACATTTCTTATGGGGGAATACACATGTACCTGCAAATATAGCAGGCTCTACAGGCATGTAACAGCACTGAGTAACAGACACCTGTGTGAAAGTGCATACCCACAACCAATGTGAACACAGCCACATATGGTAAGCATGCTTACTATTACAGTATATGGACAGTCTGATCAACACCATCGTCATATGTACCACTCACACACTAACCTACATATACTGGGCCAATACACAGTGCATTCTGATGTCTGGCTGTGTACTGGGACATGTGTGTGTTTGGCCCTACAAATATGTAAGCCGATAGGGTACCATACACTGGAGCAGCATGCAACATCAGATAGAACAGGATGAAGAACAATGACATCTACCACAGTCTGTACACAGGCCAAGGTACATATTCACAATACACACACTGTCTTCATTCACCATAAATACACAGACCTCACTACTGTACACACTACGACAGAATATCCAGGTTTTGTCCTCAAATATAACCCCTACTATACATAACATGTCTAGCAGTCTGATATCTCACTGGCTTGTTATCAGGTATGATGTCAATAAATAATGTTGTACTGAACATATGCACCTCTTACTGCATGACATATGTACAAAGGTTGACGGAGTTGTGGCTGGAGGTACAAACACAGGGCCAATATTGACATGTTTCTGTGATAATCTTATACATTTTCTGGTGTAACAGGGTTTGTTGTGACATATGTCTTATGAGGGATATGAAGTCAGTAACTCTCATGGCTGTCACCATATACTGACTGCAATCCTCAGACTATGCTACTGCATTTCTAAAGATAGGTAATCTGTGAGTAACACAACACACATAAGACTCCAAACACTGCCCGGTCTGCAGATAGCCCATACAGATGAGAGTTTCCTCAACCACATAACACTGTCATTACAAGTATTAAATCATGTAGCCCAGCCATATCCACATAAACCCTTTTAAACCAACATTACTTCAAATGCAGAAGAGCAAGACGTACATTCTGTAGTCATGTCTGGAACATCCCCCTCCTGTTTGTTGGCCTGTCTCCACAGTCTATGGTGTATGAGGTATATCCCACTACCCTCTGTGATGCTGTTTGCCAAACACCGACATGAAGTCCTGCTCGCAGTGAATAAAAAGGGCCAACACCCACATGATTTTCCTAGTTATAGGAGTGTGTTTCCATGCAATTGGCTATGGGAATGTTACCACAGCTGTTCCACATGCAATCAGCTAGTGGGGGACTGCAATCCATGCACAGGCCATCAGCTGATCATGAGCATCACTTACAACACACAAGCTGCTGCCTAAACAAAGCAGGTGTACTTCTCCACATCCACCAGAGAGGGAGTAAGAGAGACAGATAGAGACAAAGTAAGAAAGGGAGGGGGTAGGAGAGTAAAAGCTAAGCATGTTTGTGTTATACACTTACCAGTACGGGGTTTCAACCCCCTGCCTATGTATTGCTATTACATTTCTATGCAGTTATGGCATGTGTCACATAGCTTACATGTTGGAGAGCTGTCCAAAGGTGAGTGACATCAGCACCAGTGATAAAAAAGGGCTAAGGTAGGTGTAGTACATGTGCCTGTCCACAAGAACAGGTGTCATGGATGACACAGCCACACTCTCTCAGGGACTCACACACATTATCACAGTTGGCAGTGTCAGGATTAGAATTCCTAACTAACTAGTTTGCTACACTACAGTATTATGCAGGTATCACATGCACCACAGAGGTTATCAGGCTGATATATGGGCAAAGGGTATGTCAAGGTGACTGACATCAGATGGCATGCTTCAGTAGGGCAATGGAAGGTGTAGTGAGTGTGAATGGCATCCAAATCATTAATCTCCACACACACACACACACACACACACACACACACACACACACACGCACACAGACACAGGCTTGCCAGTACTGACATGCATGGGTTCATTGCTTCACAGGTGTGTAGTGGTTGACTGTGCCAGAAGGCTGTACAAGGCTAGGCAAAGGGTATACCATGGCATCAGGCCAGATGATAATGCCTGCAGTGTGGCTCAGGGGTGTAGTCTCTGGATTGGCCCACACAGGTGGGTACTGTATTCACCATGCACTCATCTGTGTTTACTATTGTGTGTGGCCAGTGCTGTGCAATGCTTGCCATGTATGTGTTCTATATTCCATAATATGGACGGTGTCTGGGATGTGTACATGTCCCACATGCATGTTCTGTGACATGTGGAAGTGTACCTGGTGTGTCTGGGGCATGTTGTGTGGACAGATTGTTATCATCTGATGTGGCATTTCTGACCTCATGTGGTGAGAACTGGCAATGGAACTCAGGTTGACCCTGCACCTACATTGACAGCATGATACAGGTATTCACTGGTGTTAGTGGCATCTGTCCATACAGGGCATGTGTATAAGGCATGGTATTTCCTTTATGGGTTACATTTGCTGAGTCTACAGTTGTTACAGGCGTCCAGTGGCGGACATAGCAAAGAACCACTGTATGCAATGATTTGCCTATTGTAGGGCAGGGACAGGGTGCCATGTCCTCTGTAGTCCACTGCAATCACAACATGGTTATTATCTGTGGGAAATATGCAGGGAACTACCAACATAGTGGTTGTTGGATAGACAAGTGTGTTTGTCTACAAGACATGAGTGGAAAGTGTTCTCTGGGTAATACAAGGGCTGCCTATATTGTTCCCCAATCCATAATGTCACATGTAGGGATATGGATTGTCTACACCAGCCTCTTTACTGTTTGACATCTGTTGTTCTTGTAAAGTGGACATTGTGACATATAAAAGGCCCACCCTATAAGAGATTTGCAAAACCCGCTCCACAATGAGTCCTGTTATTCCACAATCACAGCTACCTCCACACAGGATACTGATGACAAACACACAAGCACAAAGAGTTTCACAGTTGCCATGTCTGGGATTAGAACTTTTACCTGCCTAGTATATCACACTACAGCATTACACAGTTATAGCACATGCCACGGAGCTTACAGGGCTACTTCTTCCCCAAATGTGTATTTCAAGGTGAATGACATTAGCAGGCTTGCCAAAGTAGGGCAATGTAAATTGTAGTGACTGTGAATGGCCTCAAAAGCTTTGATCCTTACACAGACAAACACACAGTTTCACAGTTGCCATGTTGGGATTAGAACTCCTACCTAACTAGTACATCACACTACAGCATTACACAGTTATAGCATGTGCCACAGAGCTTATTGGGCTATTACTTCCCCAAAGGTGTATTTCAAAGTGAATATCAGCAGGCTTGCCAAAGTAGGGCAATGGAAAGTGATTTGACTGTGAATGGCCTCAAAAGCATTGATCCCTACACAGACACACACACACAGTTTCACAGTTGCCATGTCTGGGATTAGAACTCTTACCTAACTAGTTCTTCACACTACAGCATTACACAGTTATAGCATGTGACACGGAGCTTATAGGACTACTTCTTCACCAAAGGTGTATTTCAAGTTGAATGACATCAGCAGGCTTGCCAAAGTAGAGCAATGGAAATTGTAGTGACTGTGAATGGCTTCAAAAGCATTGAGCCCTACACAAACACACACACAGAGTTTCACAGTTGCCATGTCTGGGACTGGAACTCCTACCTGACTAGTACATCACACTACAGCATTACGCACTTATAGCATACACCATGGAGCTTACAGGGCTACTCATTCACCAAAGGTGTATTTCAAGGTGAATGACATCAGCAGGCTTGCCAAAGTAGGCAATGGAAATTGTAGTGACTGTGAATGGCCTCAAAAGCACTGATCCCTACACAGACAAACACACACACATAGTTCCACAGTTGCCATGGCTGGGATTAGAACTCGTACCTAACTAGTACATCACACTACAGCATTACACAGTTACAGCACTTACCACAGAGCTTACAAGGCTACTCCTTCACCAAAGGTGTATTTCAATGTGATTGACATCAGCAGGCTTTCCAAAGTAGGGCAATGGAAAATGTAGTGACTGTGAATGGCCTCAAAAGCATTGATCCCTACACAGACAAACACACACACATGGTTTCACACTTGCCATGTTTGGGATTAGAACTCCTACCTGGCTAGTACATCACACTACAGCATTACACAGTTATAGCATGTGCCATGGAGCTTACAAGCTACACCTTCACCAAAGGTGTATTTCAAGGTGAATGACATCAGCAGACTTGCCAAAGTAGGGCAATGGAAAGTGAATTGACTGTGAATGGCCTCAAAAGCATTGACCTCTACACAGACAAACACAAAGACATAGTTTCACAGTTGCCATGTCTGGGATTAGAACTCCTACCTAACTAGTACTTCACACTACAGCACTACACAGTTATAGCACGTGCCATGGAGCTTACAAGCTACACCTTCACCAAAGGTGTATTTCAAGGTGAATGACATCAGCAGACTTGCCAAAGTAGGGCAATGGAAAGTGAATTGACTGTGAATGGCCTCAAAAGCATTGACCTCTACACAGACAAACACAAAGACATAGTTTCACAGTTGCCATGTCTGGGATTAGAACTCCTTCCTGGCTAGTACATCACACTACAGCATTACACAGTTATAACATGTGCCATGGAGCTTATAGGGCTACACCTTCACCAAAGGTGTATTTCAAGGTGAATGACATCAGCAGGCTTGCCAAAGTAGGGCAATTGAAAATGATTTGACTGTGAATGGCCTCAAAAGCATTGATCTCTACACAGACAAACACACAGACAGAGTTTCTTCAGTTGCCATGTCTGAGATTAGAACTCTTACCTAACTAGTACATCACACTACAGCATTACACAGTTATAGCATGTGCCACAGAGCTTACTGGGCTATTACTTCCCCAAAGGTGTATTTCAAAGTGAATATCAGCAGGCTTGCCAAAGTAGGGCAATGGAAAGTGATTTGACTGTGAATGGCCTCAAAAGCATTGATCCCTACACAGACAAACACACAGACAGAGTTTCTTCAGTTGCCATGTCTGAGATTAGAACTCTTACCTAACTAGTACATCACACTACAGCATTACACAGTTATAGCACACACCACAGAGCTTATAGGGCTACTCCTGCACCAAGTGAATGACATCAGCAGGATTGCCAAAGTAGGGCAATGGGGAGCGCAGTGTGTGTGAATGGGCCATAAACAATTCATCTGGAAGCAAAGACACAACACTCAACACAGGTTTACATTTAACAGATACATGTATACAACTGCTAGATGAATACTGACTTGTACAGTCATGTTACACAGTTATCACAAACCCCACAGACACTATAGTGCTGAGGGATACCAGAGGCAAATGTCTACAGTGATTGACATTTGCACACCATGTGGTTTTAGCCAATTGGATGTGTGCTGGGTGGGATAGGCCTCATGATGGGAGGCTCTTTGTTACTGTCACTCTTCTCCACACATCTATGTATGTGTAAGTTTGGACTATTACAGTGTGTTGCCCTTGGATATATGTGTATTCCTATCTGATGTGTGTGCAAAGCACGACTGGTGTGCAATGTGGAGTGTGTGTACAAACAACTGCAACTGTCAGATATGTATAGTCACTGTTGTTGCCAGACATGGGCTTCATTTCTGAAGTGTGGGAGCACGCCCAGTATGAACTTTCATTATTTAGTTGTCAGACACGGGCTTTGTTTCTCTAAGTGTGACAGCATGCCCAGTATGACCTTCTGTATTGAATGTGTGAATCCATTCCAGGTAGGTTGTACTCCAGTGCAGGCTTTTGTGTTCTACACCTACAGCTAGCAACCTGTTTCTGCAGGATATCTGTAGATCGGTTGACAATATGGTGTCACAATGGGCAAAGGATAGTGGGTTGCTGTAGGTAATTGTGTCTGTGCTGCTTCTGCTACATGGTTTTGCTGTTAGAGATATTCAGACATATGTACTGTTTTACACTGTGATGTTTTATGTCATCAACTGCTGTCAGGTATACATATTTGCTTGTAGTAATTTCCTGGGGAACACAGGGTGAATGAACCTGTGTCCAGTATTGTGGTCTGCAGCCTACATATTCTTGCACAATCATGACATTCTGGAGGGGAAGCTGCAGACACTTGCTGATGGGTCTGTGTAAATGGTTCAGTACCTTGGTACAGTGGTGGCTGAGGATCCCATGCTTGTACATTCATCAATGTGACAATATGGCCATATCCTGCTGTGGCCATACCTCACAGCTGTAGAGATTCACACAGGTTATCCAGAGGCAGGGCTCATATTTCTGGTCATTACCACTTCACATTGTGGTTTACAAGCAGGTTTGTAGCCACCTATTCCCGTGTTTGCAGGCAGGGATAGTATGTGCACACAGCTGAGTTTCAGACTTCACACACTCCATGGCATCCATGCTTCTACCCCACCCTCTGTTATTTTATCCTCTTCTGAACATTATGCAAACATTATCTGATAAGTTCCCTATAGTTATCACTTCATCCCAGCAGCATTTAGGGGTTGGTCCACAGTTCATGCAGTACGACATGGTGGACATGCTACTGGGATTTGTTGACATGGCCTTTCATTTGTGTTCTGTGGACTGTGTTATGTTATTTGAGAGTCCATGAGATAACATACATTGGCAGTACAGGTGAGACACAGGCCTTTGACAGAGGACTGTAGGGCATTTGGTAGTGACGCAGGCCATCTGTAGCAGGTCGTTGCATTGTGTCACTCCTACAGTTCCAGGCTGCAAGCCACTATATTCCCCTGGGGTGACAGGGTAGGTGTGCAACATGTTAATGTCAACAGGTTCTGTCCTTATTGATCCAGTGGTGTGGATGCTGGCAGTGTGCTGCTTACAGCTAGGGACACACCTGCATCGGGACAGCTCTTCAGCATGCTGCATTCTGTGGCTATTCCCATACAGAGGTGGGGGTTATATTGTACTCATTCCCAACAGCAGGGATAAGACCTGTGAGGTACCTGTGGCTGATAGTGGGGTGAGTTGGGTCCATGTGTGCTGTGGATGCTACTTGCAGCTGACTCACAGATATATGTGGGGAATTCCACTTACGCTGGCTTGTGCAGGCACATCAGCAGTTTCTCAGTACTTCATACCTGTGACTTTTATGGTCTGCCAGTGTTTGGCCAAATGACATCAGTATTCCATACTACAAACCCAACTAATGTGCTGCTAACCTGTATGTACAATTCCAAAGGTGTGTCCATTTGACAGTAACATTTTATACACTCTCTGTCTAGGGTACTTCCTCCTGTGCACTGTTTGTATGTCTGGGCCCACATTCATGCCATGTCCATCTTTCAGATGGTGATAGATATTACATCTGAACAATTAGTATGGCTTACTGCTGGAATGTGTCTTGCTGGGATGCATTGTGTTTGGTACTGCAGTTGTGAAAACTTGGCCCTGTCATCGGCAGTACTGGCCACTGGCCACCAGGACACAACCCACCATGCCTACATGCTGATCACTCTCACACAATATACAACACACACCAACCTAACACACACAGCCCTGCATATTGTACACGTGCTACAATCTATCCTGCTACTTTGGCCGGCTCGGGTAATCTGTGCTCCACTGTTATTACACCTACACATACATGTTACTACATTTCTACATAGGATTGTGGGGGGCACACCTGACAACTGTACACATTTGCTATGACTGTACTGGTATTTCAGGTACTCCATTTCATTCTGTATTCTGACCTATCATGCAGACTAGAGGCATATCAGTGTACTACAGTTCTTAGGTTTTATTGACCTACATCTCAGTTTCAGGCTTCTTACCTTTCAGAACTAACATCCCACTGCCTAACCAGTTGTAGTCTGTCTGTGTAGGTCTGGAGAGGGGTTTTTCTTCATAGCCATCAATCAGAGGCCTTAGCACAGCCTTTCTTTATGTTTGTCTATGCCTGTCCTGCTAGCTGAGACTGTTGGGTATGTGAGCCTCACTGACTTGCATGTGTGTGTGTGTGTGTGTGTGTGTGTGTGTGTGTGTGTGTGTGTGTCCTATGGATACACATTTGGCCCACCACATATCCTGCAGTGGGTTTTGTCACCTTGTCTAGTGCTGGCTACTATATTGACACCAGTATTTGTTACAGATTTCATGCTGCCGATATAATTGTCTACTATTTGCTGGCATCCCATTCAGCCACTCGATTCCCTTGCATGCTCACATCCATACCACAGATACAAGTAGCAAAACATACTACTCCATTCAGCAATTGATAAGGAGAGTGACTTACCTTGTGGCTGTGCCAGTATTGAGGATGGTGCTGGAGGGCTGAATATGTTGGATGCACATAGTACACTCCCTATACATGGTTAAGCACAGGTAGTGTCATGTTTGGCATCCCTTTTACTGTATGTTCGAGCCAGAGAGAGGTGCCATTCCCTGGGTTCCTACCATTTCAGTTTATTTGCTATGTATAGCCTCTTTGCCAAGGCCTGGGCACACTGGGCATGCCTCCTTCTGTCTACTGGGGCAGGCTCAAGTTATTCCTCCTCTGAGTCACTCTTTGCCTGTGCAGGCTTTTGCAATGGTGGGGGGCTTTGTGGCCCTGCCTCATGCTGTTCCTGCTGCAGGTGTTTCCACAGGATCATATTGTGCAGCATGGCACATAAGATGACACTTTGGGTACATGTAGCTGGTGAGTACTGCAAGGCTCTACTGGATATGTCCAGGCACTGGAACCGTGACTTGAGCATCCCAAACACACACTCTATTATGATTTTCGTCTGTGCGTGTGCCTCATTATGGAATTTGGGTGTGTGTGCATTTCTGATGGGTGTCATCAGCCATGGCTTCAGTCTGTAACCAGCATCCCCAGTAGGTGGCCATATCGGATGTCCCCATTGGCAAATCTCTGGTACAGCTGTGTCATATGCCAGATGTGGGAGTCGTGATAGCTTCCAGGGATGCCAGCACACACATTCATTATAATGCCCTGGGCATCACACATGACCTGACAGTTGATGGAGGGAAAGCCCTTGCAGTTTATGTAGACTCTACCCCAGTCACCGGGTGATGTTTTGATGTGTATGTGCATGCAGTCTATAGCATCCACTAACTCAGGGTATTCTGCTATTTGGTGGAAGAGACGCATTCTGCTGGTTAATGCCTCACGGGTGTTGAGGAAATATATGTGCTCACAGTCATGTGCTGACAGGGCATCCAGGAAATGGTGGAGTACCCTGGATGCTGATGTCTGTGAGATCCCCATGATATCCTCAGTTGGCCTTTGGAAGGTACATGTGGCTAGTATCCTTAAGCCTACACATATCTTGATATCCACTGGTATGGGTTCCCCTCTGTTGGTTCTGTGTGTGAGGTGTGGCCAGCACAGCTCAACAATTTGTTGTAGGAGGTCCCTGTCCACCCTATAGTGCTCCACTATCTCCAGCTCATGTAGCCCCTGGTAGGTTACCCTGGGTCTGTACACTCTTCTCCTTCTCCTCACTGTGGGTTGGTCATCAGCATTCTCATCCTCACCACCCTCAGCCCCTTCCACATGTTGATTTATGAGAGCAAATGCAGCCCCTATCATTTTGTTGCTTTTATTAGGTAAAATGTCCCCATTTTTGTACACCGGTGGTGTAGAGTTTGTGGGAAAAAACAGAGGCAAAGGTGTTTGCATAGTTTATAATAGTGTGCTGGGCTGGGCTGCTGCCTGTGTAATTGGCTGATTCTGATACATTTCAACTGCTAGCTATGCTAGTTCTCTTTGATTACCTTCCTATTGCTGTTTTCCCTTCCCATTGCCTTCCTGTTTAAGCCCAGGGGCACTCTGTGCAAACACAGTGCTTATATTTGAACGGAGCTGCTATTTCCTGGTTTACTTTTTTTTTTTGTTGTTTGTTTAAACCTGTTTAGGCAATGTAAAGAGTGCTAGGCAGCTTCAGACACACCCCCTTCCTTAGCTCTACTAAGCTAAGAGCAAACCCGAGCCACAGAGCTCCAATAAACTTACAGTATGCCTGACACACCCCTCTATGATGTCTGCTAACTCTTAGGTTTGGACCATGGTTTTCCTGTACCTACACGGTTGGATGCAGGCTAGCCATGAGGGGAAATCTGTGATTCAGTATTATTCCCCTGATTTGCATAGGATTGCCTGCTAATGCCTAGTTACAAGTCCCACACTGAGCCTTCCCCCTTAGCAACCACTATTCACTGGCCTTGTTGTCTTCTGCCTGCCATTGACTATAATGGCAAAATTGTGATTTTGCAGAAAAATCTTTTTTCAAGGTTTTACTTTTATTTTCTGGATGATCCCATTTGCGCGCCTCTGCCCTACTCTTAAATGGCCAAAACAGCCAAAAAAAATAAAAAGTTGTTTTTGGCCATTGCCATGCTTTCCACATTATATACACCCTTTATTTGGAGCTGTCATGGCTCCGTTTTGTAGTTTGCAGAAATGTACTTGGTTACTAACCGAGTACATTTCTGCAGGTTAAACTAATCCTGCACGGACGACTGCCAGCTTCCTGGATTGTTAATTCACCTCATTTGCATGGTTTTCACCTGCAAATGGGGTAATTAGCATACAGGAGTTTTGTCCATGCAGAAATAGTGCAGAAGAGCTCGTGCACATCCTGGGAGCTTGTTCCTGGATCTCACGGCAGCCATATTGCCTCCAGCAGCTCCTGTACTATTCCTGCACGCTGTGCAGAGCTTGCTGAATCCTGGGATATGTGTATTTATTATTTTACTCAAACTAATTGGTAATCTAAAACTCACATGCAAGCATGATAACATATTTTACTGATTCTACATGTATACATCTTCTGGAAGATTCATGCAGTCACACACATGGTATAGAACTATATATACCCACCCCCTTTGTTTTTTATATATATATATATATATATATATATATATATATATATATATATATATATGTACATATATACAAATAGTAAGAAACTATAATAGAAGACAAACATAGTGTTCCATACATGAGTAAATAATATAGGACAACATTCGTAACTTTAGAGAAAGCTTCTTTTTGTTTCTCATAACTCTCATACAATGTTCTCTGTAAAAAGTTCATTTAACAAATCCTTGTTAACATTTCACTCTCATTATTTTCTTCTGAAACGTGTAAATATTGGCAAAATTAAATTTAGGAGATTGTATTCCTTTTTTACATTTTATTCTAAAGTCTTACTAGCAATTGTAAAATATAAAGGACTTGATGTGAAGATGACAGTAAGTTACTCTAAATCCTTACAAGACAAGTGTAAATCTTTTTGTTTACTTCATTATTTTAGTAACAAATGTTTTGTTATTTAGCAATCACAAGGTACTTATTACTTGAAATAGAATGGTTTGTGACATAACTGTTTGAAACTATCCCCCCGGATTCACTATCCTTCCATGCAGGACTAGCTTAGTCCTGCACAGACGCGGCCGTTTAGGAGCAGGATGGCAGCGCGCCATGCATATCAATGAAAGTGTGCTGCCTGAGCTCCTAAACGGACATGGAGCATGTACGAGTGCAGGAGAAATGTCTGAGAGCAGAGCTCTCAGAATATACACACCCCTGCAATCAAGAGCAGCAGTATAGGAATAAGTATGAGCAAGACCGCTCATAGTTGTTCTCATACCCCAGCAACATCCCCCAAGTTTATAAGAGCAATAATTAAAACATGAAATATAAAGAAGTTCTTTTTTTTTTTTTATGAAACAGATTAAATTTAACCATAGGTGCGCGGGTTTGCCCATCGCTTAGCTATGTTTAATGCAGCTTAAATGGCACAAGAGGATAAAAAGCAAGATATATATATAAATGAAGCAGTATTTCAATAGTATAGTGGGCAGAGCATTCACCTTACGAGCAGTCATTCCTGGTTCGAGTCCCACTCCAGTAAATTCCATTTTCCATGTCAAATCACTTTATGACCAATATTTTTTGTTGCATAACCTACTAAATAACATATATTTGTGAAATGAAGTGCTGCATTAAATGCGGATGTGAGGTGTCATTGTCATAATGTTGTAAAGTCCACAGAAAATCACAAGAGCCCCATACAGTATATGCACACAGAAACCAGGGATACAAATGTAAGGTAAATGTGTAATGAATGATAACTCCATGCAGTTTCCAAATCCACCATCTTCCCAAGAACCATTTGACATTACTGTCTAAATTAGTGAGGCGGTAAGCGGGGGTAAGCACTATTAAGCAAGAGTAAGCATACTTAAGCAGTAGTAGTGGGTTTAAGCCCATTTGCATGGGGGTAAGCAATGTGCACACAAGTTAAGCAATATTGAAGCTAGCTCTCTGTAAGTATATTTAACTGGAGATTAGCATTGCTTACCTTCGCGCAAACCTGCACAAACCCACTTACAATTGCTTAAAAGTGCCTTAATCACTCTGTATGCATCAGCCGCTGTTCTTCCCAGAAACAAAATAAATAGCTTTTGCAGGTCTGGAACCCAGGACTTTGTATACTATAATCACAGTAGTTAGCCACTAAGCCATCATAGCAGTACGTAAGATTGAGGTATCACCAAACAGATCCTCACTATAGGAAATTCAAACTGAACTTGTGAAAGGAATCTATATACAGTTTTATGCTGTATAACCTACTACATAACAAATATGTGAAGTGGAGTATTGCATTAAGCCCAGATGTGAGGTGTCATTGTAATAAATTGTTGAAATCTCCTAATAAACACAAGGACCCCATAGAACGTACATACACATGAATCATGGATACCAAACACATATATAACATGTAATAAATAATAAATCAATGCCAAAAATCAAATATAATGCAAATTAAAAATTAAGCAATGCTAAGCATTGAACAGCCCAGCTTAGTAGGTGTAAGCAATATATAGGCCAGCTAAATCAGTTTGCCCATTGGTATACTCCTTTAAGCAATGCCAACTTTACGTATGCAGGTTTGCCCATAGCTTAGCATTTTCAAAACCATCCAATCATGGCAAAGTGAGGGAAACCGGCCCTATTTAAATCCAACAGGTGGGAATACATCTCATAACTGGTTGCAGCTTCCTCCTGTAGGCACTATGTCTGGTATGGGAGAAGGTGTACGCTTTCAGGCACAGCGCTGGGGCATCCAGGAGTCCAGAATCATGGCAGGACTCCTTGTGGAAGACCATGACCAAATACTGCTGCAGAGCCAGTACCAGGGTTCCCAATACAAAGCGGAAGCCTGGGACTGCCTTGCCCGTGATCTCACCAGTGCCACTGGCATACCCTGAACTGGTGAGCACGTCAGGCATCACTATGCTGACCTGAAGGGGAGAAAGGGGGATCTCTTGGATCAGTGGATCCAAGAGGCTAGGAGGACAGGGGATGTCCCAGCCATGTGTATCAGTCCACTACCTGTTTAATAATTGCCAGCACATGTATATTATGAATAGGTATGGCTAAATATTCCTCTTATGTCTTTCACAGTGGCAGATGAGCGGGCTGCGAATCAGGAAGCCCATGCCTGTAGACTGCAGCAGTTGTGACACGAGGCAGGTTAGTAGTACTCTTGCATGTATTGCATAGGAAATAAATCTAAAAGTAGTAGTAGTAAGTTAATTGCCTGTATAAAACCTGTATTGTTTAAGGCATGTACTGCATACACCAGAGAATATGGCAGGAAGAGTCTCATATAGGTTGTATGTAAGTAAAAGCATAACAGCCTGACAATAAAAGGCTAACTGCGGGACGGCATGTGTTTATTCTGGTATCATATGGTATTGTAGAGTTTCATTCTCTTAATAGTACTGTTGTATTAAGCACTGTTACCCACACTGTGCTACATAAATAAAATGTGTAGGAATGTCTGTATATAACTGTTGTAATCCCAAGAGGTCATATAGTACAACTGAGAGAGACTTAGACAGAAAACAGTGAAAAGACAGACAACAAAATACAAAAAGCATACTCAACTGACACGTGAACTGTTGTATTTTTAGCATACAAGCCATGTTTTGAATCCTGGGAGTGGTTGTTAGCTGTATGCAGAATCATACCCCACAACTGTACAGATATGTCCAGAATGTCCAGTAAATCGGCCCATATCTGCTGCCTGTCCCCCTGTCCCCCTGGCAAATCAGTGAGATGATCTCAGACGTGTAGGCAGTAAACAAGAAATACAACTGATTGTCAGACATCTATAAGAACAAACCTGTCACTGTAGCAACTCCCCAAAATGTTTTGAGAGTAATAAGCCTAGTATGTCCCAGCTACACCCCTATGTTGTCAAGCTGTGACCAGAGTGTGTACAGTAGCAGAGTGAGATGTATGTGCATAATACTAATGTGGAATCTGGTAATTTGTGTGGCAACATTCAGGTAGTGCTGACAAACATCGCTCCCACAGGTTTGTCAGATACGAACACTGCGCCTAGAAATAAAAGACTGATATCCTGTACTGGTACTGTTTACTCTGGTATTGTATGGCACTGTTAGTGTTGCAGTTGCTCTGAATAATAAGGTATTACTCATCACTGTCACCCTCACTGTGCTACATAATAAAACTGTCTAGGAAATCCTGTATAAGAGTGTTGTAATTACAAGGTCAGAATGTAAAACCACAGAAGAATTATAGAAATCAGACAAGACATACACAGCAATATCTATATAGCACAATCAACTGTGATGGACAGTGATTTATTTTTAGCAGACACAGCCATGGTTCGAATCCTCAGAGTGGTAGTAAGCTGTATTCAGAATCATAACCCACAAGTGTACAGAATTGTCCTGAATGTCCAGTTAATCCGCCCATATCTGCTGGCTGTTACCCTGTCCCCCTGCCATATCAGTGTGCTAATTTCGGACATGTAGGCAGCATTTCATGTCACATAACTGACTGTCAGGCCTATACATATTTGGAAAATGTCAGTGAAAACAAACCTGTCATTGTACAATTCACTAACAGTTTAAGAGATCAATAGTCGAAATATGTCCCGGTTCACTTGCATGTGGTCAAGACACACCCAGAGTGTGTGCAATAAGAGATGGACAGGTATGTGGATAACATCAACCTGGAATCTGTGAATATATGTGGAAACAGTTTGGTAGTGTTAACAAACAATACCTCCACAGATATACCAGGTAAGAGGTGTATATTGCAGGTAAAACTCAGTCCATGTATATAGTTGTGTACATCCATGCCACTGTCCAAACTAAGGCGATAGGGTAGTGTACTAATACCTGTAAGGTACTGCTCACAGCACTGACTAGGAAAGTAATGAGAACTACAGGAATATACTAGTTGTTAATTCACATCTTTCTATCCCCCCCCCCACCATATCTGCAACAATAAACTAAATACACAACTCAGTTGGTATGTGCTGCATTAAATCTTCTGTTGGGACATATGTCCATTTGTATGATAATTATTTAAATTTGTTTCTATGCATGTGCCATGTTGAAATACTCCCACATTGGTGGCATGCTGCCATCAATGTACCTGCATGCTGTTGTAATGGCCACTATAGTTCCATATATGCATGTGTTCTATTTGCTGTGCAACTGTTCCATATCTGGTGTTTGGGTTAATGGGAATATCTATGCATGCTGTTATACCTAATCCTGGAATGTGATGACTAATACTAACCCACATATGTTGTATAACTGAAACACCATAGCACATTTGGGAAGGCCGGCCCTGCTGACCCACCTGTCCCACCTCAGCTGGCCATGGCAATGGACACCAGCACATCTGGGGCCCACCCTGGGACCTCCTCATCCATTGGTCCTGCACCACCTTCAGGTGGAACTGCCTCAGGAGATGGGGCTCGCTCCCCTCGGGAGCGGGCGCAGACAGCACACTGTCACCCTTCGCCAGGTCAGGGGCATGGTGTATAGTGAGCTCCGCAGGGAGTTTGAGATCTGCTACACCAGCCTGAGGGCTGCGTGTTGCAACTAGAGAGTTGTCCTGGCCCTCCTACTCAGCCCCAAGCACAGCAACCTTCGGGGCTATGAAGGTGCAGTGGTGACTGCCCATGGGTGGGGACCTCAGTCTCACTGTTTCCACTAGGGGGCTCATAGGCTTCAAGAATGCAAGAAGGACTGTGTTAACATGTATGATGGTGACTACTATTGTGATGTTTTACTGTTTATTGCAAGAGTGATTCACAAAAATGCTACTGGCAGATGGCAATATTGCACTCTTCCTGTAATGCACTGAGGGATACATTTTGTAATGCTTCACACAACTCGGGAGTCTAGGTGCACAGTTTGTAGCACTACAGCAAGTAAAAAAAAAAGAGTCGACATTTACATCGACAAGGAAATTTTGAATTTCCTTGTCGATCATCTAACCTACTTAATATTCATGATGTCAGTGAAATGCGTCATTTTCAATGTTCGCACATGTAAACTTTGTGCTTTTGATAGTAAACCCAAAAGACAATTGTTGCCTGAAACATATACCCACAGAGTGTTCAAAGGATATAACACCACACACAGGTATGCATACATGAGAACGTTTTATTTGTGTACTATTACAGTTGTATATGCCATGTCATATAGCTGTTTAGACTTTGAAATACATACAAACAGATTAATGCACCTCTCTAACAGATAATTTAATACAGTAATCCGAAAGCATAACATATGTTGCTGTCCAGGCCAAGGCCTTCAAGTAGTACAACAGTAAAGACAGACCGGGCCACAGGATAACAATCAATCAACAGTAAGTAATGCAGATGTATAGTTCGGCAGCCTCTAACTACACTCTGTACACAATCCCTAGGGGGAAAAGACTTCAGTTGACACAATGGGATGTATCTGTTACATAACAAGGCATAACTGAAACCATCACAATCACACTGACAAACAGAACGGTCTGTATGGCAGGAAGCAGTAGGCCAGCATTTTCCCAAGGTGAAATGTATGGTAATGTACATCCATATACCTTAAGGCAGCTTACTCCTGATATCCCTCACATGTTCTAACAGCCTAGGTTATTTATGGTACATACCCCCATAGACTGACTTACAGGGCCATATAGCACTGTTACATACACTGACCTCTGGATTGCAGAAGGGCACATATGTATTGTACAGATGAAGCCCACATATATATATGGACTCAACCCCACAATATGTGTGGGGGCCATAACAACACTGGAATGATGGCAGGAATGGCAGCATGACATAATCACAGGCCACTACATAACAACCCCTGACTGCATGTCATATGGACAAAGCCTGGTATGTAGGTGGAGGACAGAGGCTGGAACACAGGCTGATATGTGAAATAGTGTTGTCATACACTAAGCAAGTTGCTGGTGTTACAGGATAGTCTGCAACATACCCTTAGTCAGGAATATGAATTCACAAACACAAATGTATGTAGCCATGTACTGATAGCACTCTACACACACACTGCCAGTGATATATATGATACAAGACCTGTGTGGTGGACAGACAAAACATAACAGGCACACCTCTAGCCATCAAGTGGATAAACCTACAGTTGAGAGCTATGCAGACAAACTGCATTCCATGTTAAACTGGTATGTACACACAAACCCTGTAACACTGGTGCTATACAATGCATACAACAACACTACCAACACTCTGTAGTTCTGGAACTTTATACACATATGTAGCTGGTCTAACTCTGCAAGTTCTCTTGTATGAGGTATTTCTACCTGCTGTCTGTAACACTGCTGCCCACACACAGGAAGGATGTCCACCATACAGGAAAGGTAAAGGGACCACGCCCACATGATGTGGGGATTTATAGTAGTGGGTTGCCATGACAGTGGTAATTGGAAGTACTACACAGCATGCTGCATGCAGGTAGCAAGTGGAGGACACTGACTGGTGCAGAGGCCATCACCTGATCATGTGCATCACCTACAAAAGCCATGCTGCAATCTATTCAGAGCAGCTCAATCAATTTACTGGAGAGAGAGAGAGAGAGAGAGAGTGAAAGTGAAAGCGAAACAAACAAACAATCAAGCAAACTAAGAAAGAAAGCAGGCTAAAGGCCAAGCCACAGG
The DNA here is from genome assembly GCF_019279795.1 of Protopterus annectens. Taxonomy (NCBI): domain Eukaryota; kingdom Metazoa; phylum Chordata; order Ceratodontiformes; family Protopteridae; genus Protopterus; species Protopterus annectens. Next base: position 992,027,179 of record NC_056748.1, on the reverse strand, counting down.
AGAAATAAAAAAAACTCCTTACAAGGAAACTATCCAGAACAGACCTCATTCTTACAACAGGTATGTGAAGTATATATGCATATAATTGACCAGTAGTACTTGGTCCATAATTATGGGATAGATGATGTGGAATGATTTATATGTGCCATCAGGTGTTGTTGTCATGATGTTCAGCTGAAAAACTGCTATGGACAATAGAGTCTGTCCCTGTGGGTAGTGGGCCATACCCATCAACTGTGCAGAGCAGCACTGACTTGACAAGATGTAAACCATCATAGTGTGTGTTGTGTAATGGAAAGCATGTATATTACTGTGGCTAATAGCTGTTGGTGGAAGTAATTTCATAATGGACACATGGGTTCCAGAGCCCACCACTTGCAGGACACTCAAGTTAACATGTAATGCAGCATGCTGAAATGCCATAGGTGTGTAATAGGCTTACCTGCAATCTGTCCCTATATATACCCCCCTATTGCTAGGCTGTGTCCATATGTGGCACCTGTCTGTGTTGTATCAATGCAGAACAGTGCAGCTGTGCAGGAAGGAGGGTTAGAGATTGTGGACCTGATGTCTGAATATACCCCATATATTTAGGTATGTATATGTGTGTGTGTGTGTATGTATGTATGTATGTATATATGTGTATATATATATATATATATATATATATGTATATATATATATATATATATATATATGTGTGTATATATATATATATATATATATATATATATATATATATATATATATATATATATATATAAAACAACATAATATATATCTACACATATATATATATATATATATATATATATATATATATATATATATATATATATATACACATATATATATGTGTGTGTGTGTGTGTTTGTCTACATATATACAAACACACAAACACACACACACACACGTATATAAATGCATGTCCCCTATATGTCCATCACAGTGCTGCATGCTATGGGTGAGGGAACATCACACACATATCAGTACACACATATATATACAGTTGTAAGTGTGTGCAACATGGACGGTTATGTCATATGTGAACCCCTTTTTGGGACCACATTGCCCTTGTCTGTGAAGGTGGGAATGGGAATTTGGGTAAGGATAGCAGGTATATTTGTGACGGTGGGTTGGGCTGGTAGATAGAGAGGATAGCCCACAGGGGTGGTATATGACACATGTGCTGGGTAAACACCCTGGATGGTGGGTGTGGTCTGTGATGTGGAAGCCCCATGAGCCCCCATATGGAAACAATGGGAACAAGGCCCCCACCCACTGCTAGTCACAACAGCAGCTTCATGGTCCTGAAGCTGCCCGGCCTAGAAGCTGAGCAGGTGGAGCATATGGCCCCTGTGATTGTGTACTGAGGGCCTCAATGTGCTATAGCACATCCCCCAAGTCTCTGTAGAGCTCCCTATGCAACAGACCCTGGCCCTGACCTTGGGTGCCAGGATCATGTCTGTGTGTGTCCCCAGGGGGGGACACCATCCCCTGAGGTGGTTCCACCTGAAGGTAATGCTGGACCAGTAGATGAGGAGGCCCCGGGGTGGAACCCACATGTGATGTGGCCTGGTAACATGGCCATATGAGGTGGGAGAGGTGGTACTGTTGGCAACTTTTCCCTAAACATGCTATTGTGTCACTGTTATATAACATATGTGGGTAGTAATAATCCACACAATCCCGGATCATGTCCAACAGCATGCATAGATATCCCCAATAACACATAATGACAGATATGCAGCAATCACATAGCAAACAGACCATATGCATATATGAAACCATAGTGGTCCTTACAATGGCATGCAGGTGACATTGTCCGTAACAGGCCAGCAATGTTAGTGTCCCCTCAAGGAACATGGCTACAAACACATAGCACAAAGCGTGGTACAATGTCCCAATGGTAGGTAAGCTGTTGCCATACCTATTGAGTTGTGTGAACAGTTTGCTGTCGCAGATATGGTGGGGGGGGAGACAGAGATGTGTATTAAGAACTATGTTAACCTTGCTGTATGAGTTGCTCAGACCTGTTTCCATCTTTATGTCTTTCAGGCAAGATGTCCCACGGCCGATTACCATTGTATTCAGCGGATGAAAATAAGGTCATTGTGAACCACCTGGTACAGCACTACCAGGTGCTCTTTGGCAGGACAGCCCATGAGCAGCAGGAGCGGACCGCCCTGTGGAACAATCTAGTCCACAGGGTCAATGATGTCAGCCTGCATAACCACAGTTATGAGCAGGTCCGGCATCATTGAGCAACCTGCTTCGCAATGCCCATCGTTGTGCTGCTGCAGTCTGGGAGGATCACCTTGCAACAGGGAGGGGGTCATGCCATCCATCCCCCCTGACACGTGTTGAGGAGCTTCTCACCAGCCTCGTGGCACCTGCCCGCCCGCACACACAACAACTGGCGGAGACCATAGTGGAGGTAAGTGCCACCCATACACCAGCTGAGGAGCATGCAGGTAAGACCACAGGGCACATCAGTAGACCACTGTTGTGTATTCATCTACATCTGTACAGGTAGATCCTGCATATGTGAGATGTCATTCATATATATATAAATATATATATATATATATATATATATATATATATATATATATATATATATATAACCTGTTGCTATGTACTAGTAATAAACAGATGTGCATAAGTGTAGTATTGTGGACTTGTACTGTTGATGTACTGCAATGCTGCACCCACCCTGTAGCAATGTCACAGCAGTGGCTACTGACATCCCATCTATCACACACTTATGTATGTCCCACTGGTATACCACCAATGCAGCAGCCTGCAGCTGGTGAGTATGGTTTATGTTCATGCTTGCCAATACACCAGTCATGTAATCGCTATGGTATATTACACATCTAACACACCTATCCATAATGCATGCCATACATGTTCATGTATTGTTGCTGTTAACTGCACTCCATCACAGTGGTGACCATGATGGTGTATCTGAAGGGTATGTCAGACACCTGCAATATAACTAACACCCTGTGATTGCAAAATGTGTCCACTGGGATGAACATAATGGTGGGACACATGGCCTACAGTAGGGACATGTTTGAAACATACCCCTTATACAGTGCTACAACAGTGTATATACCAATATTACAAAGGCAACTGTTACAGATCTACACTACGGCATTTCATAATACTGTGGTCCACAACCCTTAATACCTGCAATGTGGTCCCGACATGAGTAACGAGTGTGTAATACGGAATCATAGGTTAGGGCAGCAAATATGGGGAATACATACCTTCACAAACACTGGAAGCATATGTGTGCATACATTCCAAATAAAATATAGTGGAGGCAGCTGTTGAGGTACTGACTGCATGCATTTGCCATGAAAATGCACCTTTCAGCAAGTACACGTCCCCAATGTCACACCACATATTGGTCTGCTGTCCAAGACGTTTGGCCAACAAATATGGACACTTACCTGCAGCAGAGGCAGGAGTGGCTTGCACACATCTTACATGACATGGCGTGGGCTCAATACCCAACAGGAAGCACCCATGAGCTGGACATCTAGCCATACCTCACCATTGCATATGCCAAGGCAAACAGTTCAGACAGTCATGTATGTGGCAAGGATGTATGGGACAGGAATGATGTAGGAAATAAACAGATGGCCATCCAAGACAAATAATGTCACATTTAGCAAATTAGTCATGCTGGCTGCCAGTAACATGCCACAACACTGAGGGGGCTGCAGGAATGTCAGGCAAGCACTGGCTGTGCAGTACCTGTGTAAGCAATTGCCTGGACTCTGTAAGCATGTGGCCTATGGGTTAGGGTAATCAGATGTGACAGTTGTACCACAGGAAACATCAGCCAGGCCTCTCTACAGGTAGTGTATGCATAACAGAAGAGGTTCCCAACAGTCATGCGTTGCAATGTGTACTAGTGTACCATGACCACATTGGAAACCTACAGACAGTATCATGTAAGATACAGGTGCTGCACAATCAATGCCTCACCCAACCTCAGGCCCACCATCCCCATCTGTACTATGCCAGTGCCAGTGTACATCTGTATGTTTGCCAGTCATTAGCTGGAACTAGGCTGTTACAAGTGGTGTTCAGTGTTTGGGATGCTGCAAACTGACACACATGTGTAGGCCATAGTTGTCAAGCATCTGCAAAAAGGCTGAAGGTGGAGAGGGGGTGTCATCATGCCACACCAGTACACTGCAGCAGGGATCCTAAGGATGCTATGAATGGCTGTATCTCCACACAGTCAGATTCAGGAACTGTGGTAGATGTATCCCTGACTCCACAGCAATACTGACAGCAGTGTGTGAACCTCAAGGGATGTGCACATGAGTTGACCTTGCAATCATGCAGAGTTGGGGGACATGTGTAGGGAAGACTGACTATATACTGGCAAATGCAGATGGCTCATGCTAATATACCTTTGCCAGGAATAGTGACTGCTGTAGTACACATAACAATAGGTGCAACAGACTGTCATGATAAGGGCATGCACACATATGCACCCACGAAGTGTATGCATCGCGGTCAGCATCTGCACACCTAACACATTTGTTAGACACTGCATGTGAATGTACAGGACATATGTCGCATATCAGGCTCATGTAATGTTAACATATGCAGTGATGTGGTCCCATGGAATATCAAGGAAGAGTGCATCATATCAATAAGGGTGTGTACACTCACCATAGCCATGGTAAGGTTTGACAGTTGTCAGTGTAATAGTATCATATTGGTCATACATGCACCGCTGATGTTGAGATCTGTAAATGAGACATCAGGCACTCACAAATGACATCTGTCCACATATCATCCCAGGTATGTGTTGGACAAACACATAGGGGCTGTGAGCATGAGAGCAGGCATAACTGACACAGTAATACACATTCATCAATAGTTTGTACACCTGTGAGGTATAGTGCACAGTACATGGCAGGGTGCAGAACAGGTGCACAGCAATACTGTGTACATGGGTACAGTGTTAACCAGGGGAAGGGACATCACCTACTAACACAGCCCATGCATCACACACATGTATACTATTGCTAGCATGGATTGACTATAGCTGCACAGCATGCTGTTGAGTACTATATGTTATGCATGTTGACAGATGGGTAATGGGAAGTCTGTGTGTACTATCTTTGTGCAACCTCATCTGTAGGTGTGTGTGTGTAGGGGGGGTTATTTTGTCTGTTAGTGCAATCTGGTGGGGTGGAGGGAGGGCATGTAGGATGTGTGTGTACATGTGTGTGTGTGTGTTTGAGTGGGTGTACATGTATGCACATGTGTGATTGTGGGGTTGCTCATATGTCAGTATTTCTCTTTGGAATCGTGCAGTACATGGACAAGGACTGACACATGAGACACCAGGAATACTTGTATGATATGTAATCACAGGACAGCTGATAGTATAATAATGTCTGTAGCATGGAACATGCATTGGGAGGGAAACTAGACACCAGGTATACCCTTAAAATTGCAATCAGCAGAAAGGTGAATGACTACCCACATATGCAGCATTACAGATGCATTAGGGAATTACTAGACAACACCATGGAGTGTATCCATATATTACTGTTGTCCACATGATAAGTTGATTGAGCAGCAGATCTGGCATGTACTGAGCAATAGTTATGTATGACGCTCCAGTGTGTGACATTATGGAGTGAACATAGTAGCCCCTAACATATGGAGGCCATGCTCACGATGTTCAGACATACCCAGAGTGAACACTGGATGACAGCAGTGAGGCCTTGTAAAACCTGCTCCACTCAAGTCAAGGAGGTAATGGAGTAACAGGTCTTGTGTTGTGATCACTTGTCTAGGCATTTAGAGAAATGATACATTAATGAATGGTATTAATGAGTGTATGTCTGTAAACTCAGGACAGGTAGGTATTGTGGTGGAATTTCAGTGTGTGTGTGTGTGTGTGTGTGTGTGTGTGTGTGTGTGTGTGTGTGTGTGTGTGTGTGTGTGTGTGTGTGTGTGTGTATGTGTGTATTGTTATGCAATGCCATACAGGTCTTAAAGTGCGTTTCTTGTTTTCCCCACAAGTGGCGAGGTGGGTCAGGGTCCCTCCTGCATGCAATTTGATGTTGGTGTCCATACAGACACCGAAGATGATGATAGGACTGTAGAGGCACAAGCAGGGTTGTCAGAGGCCGAAACTGTGCCATCATTTGATATCCCCCTCTTAGCCACCCCAACCCCGCACACAGTCACAGTGCCTATAGATACCCCATCACCAGTGGCCATAGCAAAGGGACAGTTAGAGGTTGGTGGCAGTGCACAGGAGAGTGTGATATCTATGCCTGCTGTGTCTGGACACAGCAGGCATAGCCAGATGTCCAGCAGGACACCACATAGGCACATGTACTGGGGTGCTCATGGGAGGGCCGCTGGTCATCATGCCCCTGGCAGAAGTGCCACAACTGTTACCACCAGGTGTATGTTTCAGACTGTAATGGGGGTGCAGACATGTATGGAACTGTACACTAGACAGGGCCTGAGGCTGCAGAGGGCTGCTCTGTCATCTGTAAGCGACAACGTCTATGAACTTGTAGGTGCCCTCCATGATTATACCGAAGTCATGGATAGATGGTTGGGTGAGATGGTGGGCCTCATTGACCGTGGATTGTCTGTGCTCGAACATGTGGTGGGAGTGGGGCAATGGCTGCATGGATGTAGGCCAGCAACACCAACAGCTGGCGGTTGACATGGACATGCAAGGACACCAAGGTGCTCCCGTAGTGGCAGTACCAGCCCCAGCACTGCAGGGTGGGCACTGTCCACACCACACTGCAGCAGGCCACATGCATGTGGCCCTGGCCAGTCCCAGGAGGGACCTGGTTCCAGCTGACATCTGTCATCATCAGGAGAGAGTAGCATAGCAAGGCCTGTACCTGGATGTTCCCATGAAACCCCTGGCAGGCACAGTCCATGTGTCTGTGGCCAGAGGTGGTGAACTGCACACCCTGCCAGATATGGTCTGCAGCTGTCCAAGAAACACCTTTATAGGGCTGCCACATGGCATACCCATGCACTATACAAACACACCTAGGGCAACCCCATACCTACAACCACCACATCACCATGCCCATATCAGCTAATTACACCCCTCACCTACACACATGGTGTCAAACATATGTCCTACCCTCGGTCTCTGGCAAACCAACAACACACCATGTGCATATGATACATGTGCCACATCCCTGTCACCCATAGCATTGATGCAGGGACAGGCTAATATGGTTCTGATGCACATGGTGACTGTACTAAAGTGTACCAATGTACTGCTGTGTAACATGTTGTCATCAGTAATGTTTAATGCTTACATGTCAGGTAGTGTAGCTGTCCAGCCATGATGCATTATAGCTGTTAGTAACACTGAGTGATTGTGGTCTCCATAATGTTATCCATTTGTGTTGTAGGTGTACATGTGTCAGCAGGAGGATGTTTTGCAGTCATATTCCACAAGGGGTATGGCACTGTCGTGACACCATGGCTGTGACATATCCTGGGTACAGTTGAACACGTCACAGGTCTGTATAACAGTTACTGCCTGTGCCACATGGACAGGTGACCCCCTGGGACATGTATGCTCAGCAACCTGATGTAGATCCATCCACATATATACACACTCTTAATTGGCAACACTGGGACTAAACCCCTACCTAGATATGTACTGCTACTGATGTGTGTGGCTTTTATTGCACACACCACACAACATTTAAGATGAGGTGTGTTCCAGGTTACATGTTACATGCAGAACATCCCCAGACATGTACAGTATGGTAATGGGGGATGTAATGGTTGTAGATGGACAATCCATAGTGTGACATACCATCATATACACATTAACAGACACATACCAGGCAGACACACATCCGAGAGACATGGGCCTATCGGTGCTACCTAACTTGTTAGTGTGTCCACTATGTTACAGGTAGGCTGCACACAGCACATGCATAACTGGGCTGGATTCTGTTATCAGTTACCTGTATGGTTGATGGTGACAGTGGTCACCATACAATGGTACATGGGACATGTACCAGGGGTAGCAATGTGTAATGACAGCATACACAGCACCCACACCCCACTGTGAATATTGGACACACTGGTACCCATGATGACACTCTGACATATCCACCATCACACATTGCCCACGACTGCGATACAACCCATTGTCCATACCAACAGTGGTACTACAGGAATATGCATCTAATGCATATGCCACAGGTATAGTAGGGTGATGTATTGTCATGCCTCACCTATGGGCAGCAACATCACTCTCCATAATAATGTGTGGCAATGTGTATTGTAACAGGAGTATGTGGCCTCTGAATGCTGTACTGTACAGATATACACACATGCACACATACACACACTTGTCAGAACTCAGTGGGTATCCCATGCCTATCATCCCATTTGCACAACACTGTTGTGCTGGTACTGCAAGGTTCAGGTAGCTGTTAGGGAGACGAGTGTAACAGGGTACATGTATAGCAGCAGCACATATAACTATGGCAATGGGTGTTGCGGTGGGTGTGAAGGCCCTCATGGTATTCCCAACTACAGGTGTACTAACACAGACACTGATATCCTCAGTAATGCACACGTACACATTTGTCAGTACTGGGGTGCATTGCTGCAGGTGGTCATAGGTGTGCAACTGACTATTGTCCATGGAGAGATGGTAAGTGTATGGGATGTGTGTACAGTGGTATCATGCCACCTGCAATGTGCCAGCAGGCAATCTATCAACAGACACCACTGTGGTGACCCTCAGAGTGAGAGTGACATGCATCAGCCAATCCTCTGGGTGCCTCCTGCAAGTGGCCACTGAGGTGATCCAGTTGACATGTACGTAACATGTACTACAACACATGGTTAGTGTCTGTGATAGAGACCTGTACCCAAGCATGTTCTGTTGACTTTGGTAGTGTAGTGGAGGTACCTCTGGCATGTGGTACGTACAGGGTGTTGTGTCCTATCTGTGCCAGTTATAACACAGCTGGGCAGACATGTCAGTGTCATTCAAGCATAGGTTGCCTGTACGTATCCAAGCTGGATACTTGCCATCTGCACATCTGTGCAGGGACTGACAGACATCATCTTGCCAACTAGCTATGCAGTAGGATAAATGTGTTGACAGATAGATATCTGACACCAATATGTATGCCATTACTACATGTTGGAAGCCCTCACTGACATGTGCTGTACAGACAGTAGTCTACAGTTACTTTCCACATGTCAGGTCATTATCCAGTAGGGGATATATACTATGACACAGCTCACACACCAGGAACATGACAGTGAGGCCTCAGAGTCCATATATACATGCAAGGGTGCCTGTTGCCAGTACTACATTTAGCAATCTACTCTTGCCTGGGAAAGCACTGGCAGTAGTAACCGCATGATACACTACATTCCAGTGTGATGGCACATAACCTGGGTTACTACCTTTGTATGTAACATATTCACATGGATAAGAATGATGTACAGGCCTTATATACTCAAATGTCCCAGGCATGACACCCACACTCCTTGCTACTGTAATGACAGCACATAGACGCATGTTTTGTACATGGCATTACATACACTTATTACAGATGTCATTACCCTGCTATGTTATCAGACTGGGATGTGGGCACTGGTTACCAGGGCTGAGCCATGCTTAACAGGTGTCAGCATTGCTGCAATATAACAGCTAAGCACATTTGCTCACTGGTAAGCAAAACCTACACGGTGTAAGCGCCCGTACATTTAACTGTACATTGGCACCACATAGCTTTGCACAAACACGCTTAAAGCTGCTCAAAAGTGCCTTAACCACTCTGTATCCAGCAGCCCTTGTTCTGCCCGGCAACAAAATAAACAGCCCTTGGAAGTCTTAAAGCCAGGACCCTGTACACTATAATCACAACAGTTAAGCACTATGCTATGACAGCTGTGAAGACAGTTGTTATTTTTCCAATATCTCTGTCAGTACACATATTGAATAGTATTGAACAATTGTTGACATCCACAATTGTGTAGTACTTGTTAGTGATATTACTGTTGCATCACATATGTTGTTATATCTAAATATACACATATCAGATACATACAGTGTGATACATCTGGGAAGGTATACACAACAGTAATGTTTACACATGACAAGGATATGGATATATACATATATATATATATATATATATATATATATATATGTTGTATAGTGCATCATATATATGGCCATTTATAGATCTCTGTGTATCTATCTATATATATATATATATATATATATATATATATATATATATGTGTGTGTGTGTGTGTGCGCACATCCTATACGTAGAGATATACCTATTTATGTTGATATATATGTAGATATCCATAACTATATGTGCATATATATCTAAACAGATATACCTATTTATGTCAATATATATGTAGATATCCATAACTATATGTGCATATATATCTATATATCTGTATATGTGTAGACATATATAGCTGTGTATATATATATATATATGTTTGTATATATGTATATCTATATATATATATATATATATATATATATATATATATATATGTGTGTACATATATATGGGTCTATATTAGAACATCAAAGTCTTGAAACTTCGAAAGTTCTAATATCGACACCTATTCAGTGAACGCTGAAAATAGCAAAACTGCAGAACACTGAATTTTTTCCTAGGGAAAGAATTTGGTTGGCCGTTTCTGTGGCTTCACTATTTTCAGCACTGTGGTGGAAAGTTATGGGTCGGGTAAGGTAAGTGTGCGATTGTGTGGATGTGAGGGTTAGGTCGGGGTAGTGAGTTAAAGTTAGGGCGCGTGTCAGGTAAGTGTGCGATTGTGATGGACATGAGGGTAAGTGGGGGTAGGTGAGTTAGGGTTACGGCGCAGGTGAGGTGAGTGTGCGACAGTGACGGACCTTAGGGTTAGGGTTTGGGTTAAGGTAAGTGGATAGATAGTAGTGTATGTACAATTTAGTGTATGGTTAGATGTAGGATTTTAAGTGTGTGTGTGTGTGTGTGTGTGTGTGTGTGTGTGTGTGTGTGTGTGTGTGTGTGTGTGTGTGTGTAGATTGCTGTTTTTTTGGTGTGTTTGTGTTGTGTGTGTGTGTTTTGAACAGCAAATTTTTTCCCTGGGAAAACAATTTGCTGTTCTGCATGTTGGATATTTTAAGCGTTCGCTGAATAGGGGTCAATATTAGAACATTCAAAGTTTAAGACTTCGGTGTTCTAATATAGACCCATATATATATATATATATATATATATATATATATATATATATATATATATATATATATATATATATATATATATATATATACATATATGTTTACCATATAAACATGGAGTGGAGTCCTACCTCAGCACCAATTGTCTCAACCTCTTAGTGCAAGGGGATGTCATGTATGTATTGCAGATATATATGTAGACTGTTTCTACTGTAACAGGGGTTGTCCTAACAGACATGTTGTGTGTGGGAGGTCACATCTGCTTTTGACATGTACGCCATTGGTTACTGACAGACATCCTAAGGACATCACAGTACAGTACCACTGATAGCACATTAATGATCATGTGGACTACAGCAGAGATATGACCAATATATGTGGACAGTCTGGCACTCTCTGGTCAGTCCAGAGGTGTACACAGATCCCCATCATGCCAGACATGCGGACCAAGCCTGACAATGTGGATGTTAACAGCCATGTACATGGGTATATCATGTAAATACTGGACTACATATGCCCACACAGTTTATTCATTCACACACACCTGTCTGTCCTGACACATAACTGGTGGTGCAGAGGTCACATGGCCACAAACTACCCAGTAGTTAGTGACATACATCTGTACAGAATCCCACTGCTTTGTCAGAAATACACAACAGTTGTGATGACCTGGCAGCAGTATGTCTTGCAAATATCTGGACATAACAGCACACTGGGTAATTACACTAAGCTACTAGGCATGTAACAAAGCACTGTGCAAACTCCAGGTAGACTGCCACAACACTGGACCACATTTTGTATGGGGAAATACACATGTACCTGCAAATATAGCAGGCTCTACAGGCATGTCACAGCACAGAGTAACAGACACCTGTGAGAAAGTGCATACCCACATCCAATGCAAACACAACCACAGTCACATACGGTATGCAAGCTTAATATGACACTATATGGACTGTCTGATAAACACCATCCTCATATGTGCCACTCATACACTAACCCTACATAAACTGGGTCATGACACAGTGTGGTCCAATGCCTGTCTGTGGTATGGGACACGTTTGTGTTTGGCCCTACAAACACATAAGCCGATAGGGTACCATAAACTGGAGCAGCATGTAACATCAGACAGAACAGGACCAAGAACAATGGCATCTACCACAGTCTGTGCACAGGCCAAGGTACATATTCGCAATACACATACTGTCAACAATCACCATAAGTACACAGACCCCAGTACTGTACACACAACCGCAGAATGCCCAGGTTATGTCCTCAGAAATAACCCCTACTATACATAACATGTCTCACAGTCTGATATCTGACTGATTTGCTATCGGGTATGATGTCAATAAATAATGGTGTACAGAACATATGCACTTCTTACTGCATGACATATGTACAAAGGTTGATAGACTTGTGGCTGCAGCCACAAACACTGGGCCAATATTGGCATGTTGCTGTAATACCCTCATACATCTACTGTTTTAACAGGGTTTGTTGTGACATATGTCCTATGAGGGATATGAAGTCAGTAACTCTCATGGCTGTCACCATGTATTGACTACAATCCTCAGACTATGCTTCTGCAGTTCTAAAATATGTGACCTGTGAGTAACACACGAAACATAAGACTCCAAACACTGCCCAGTCTACAGATAACCCTACAGGTGGGAGTTTCATCAAACACATAACACTGTCATGACAGGTATTAAATCATGTAGACCAGCCATATCCACACACATCCTGTTAAACCAACATTACCCCAAATGCAGAAGAGCAACACTTACATTCTGTAGTCATGTCTGGCACATCCCCCTCCTGCGGTTTGGGACACGTTTGTGTTGGGAGGGTGGCCTAATGGCTAAAGTGTTTGCCTTACAAACACAAGGTGCAGGGTTAGAGTCTCACAAGGGATAATTGGCTAAGCTTAAAATGGCTCACAAGGGCAGTTAGCTTAGTACTAACCTATGAACCTATGTTTGTTGGCCTGTCTCCACAGTATATGTTGTTAGAGGTAAATCCCAATACCATCTTTGATGCTGTTTGCCAAACACCAACATGGGGTTCTGCTCACAGTGAATGAAAAGGCCCAACACCCACATGATGTTCCTAGATATTGGAGTGTGTTTCCATGCAATTGGCTATGGGAATGTTACCACAGCTGTTCCACATGCAATCAGCTAGAGGGGGACTGCAATTCATGCACAGGCCATCAGCTGATCACGAGCATCACCTACAAAACACAAGCTGCTGCCTAAGCAAATCAGATGTACTTCTCCACATCCACCAGAGAGGGAGTGAGAGAGACAGATAGACATAATGTAAGACAAGGGGGGGGGGAGTAAAACCTAAGCAGGTTTGTGTCACACACTTACCAGTACGGGGTTTCAAACCCCTGACTGACTATGTATTGCTATCACATGTCTATGCAGTTACTGCATGCGCCACAGAGCTTATACATTGGGGAGCTGTCATCTGCAACAGTGATATAGGAGTGATAAAGTAGGTGTAGTACAAGTGTCTGTCCACATGAACAGGTGTCAATGTCGACACAGCCACACTCTCTCAGGGACTCACACACATTAACACAGTTGGCAGGGTTAGGAATAGACTTCCTAACTAGTTAGTTTGCCACAATACAGTAATACACAGGTATCACATGCACCACAAGGGTTATCCGGATGATATATGGGCAAAGGGTATGTGAAGGTGTCTGACATTAGATGGCATGCTTCAGTAGGCCAATGGGAGGTGTAGTGAGTGTGAATGGGGTCAAAATCATTATCCTTCACACACACAGACACGGGTTGCCAGTACTGACATGCATGGGTGCATTGCTTCACAGGTGTGTAGTGGTTGACTGTGCCAGAAGGCTGTACAAGGCTGGGTGAAGGGTATACCTTGGCATCAGGCCACATGATAATGGTCTGCAGACTGGCTCAGGGGTGTAGTGTCTGGATTGAACCACACAGGTGGGTATTGTATTCACCATCTAGTCATCTGGGTTACAATTGTGGGTGGCCAGTGCTGTGCAATGGTTGCCATGTATGTGTTCTATAGTCCATGACATGGACAGTGTCTGGGATGTGCACACATCCCACATGCATGTTCTGTAACATGTGGGATTGTACCTGGGGTGTCTGGGCCATGTTGTGTACACAGATTGTTATCATCAGATGTGCCATTCCTGGCCTCATGTGGTGGGAACTGGCAATGGACACCTGATTCACCCTGCACCCACATTGACAGCATGATACAGGTATTTCCTGGTGTCAGTGGCATGTGTCCATACAGGGCATGTGTTTAAGGCATGGTATGTCATTTGTAGGTCACATTTGATGGCACTACAGTTGTTGCAGGCATCCAGTGGGGAACATAGTGAAGGCGCACTGTCTGCAATTATGTGCCTATTGTAGTGATGGGACAGGGTGCCATGCCCTATGTAGCCCACTGCAATCATGCCATGGTTACTATCTGTGGGTAATATGCAGGGAACTACCAACAAAGTGGTTGTTGCCTAGCCAAGTGTGTTTGTGTATGAGACATGGGTTGAGAGTGTTCTCTGGGTAATACAAGGGTTGCCTAAGTTATTCACCAGGCCTTGATGTCACATGTAGGGGTATAGATTGTCAACCCCAGCCTCTCTGCTGTTTGACATCGGTTATCCTTGTAAGGTGAACATTGTGACATATAATAGGCCCACCATGTAAGAAATTTGCAAACCCACTCCACAATGAGTCCAGTTGTTACACACTCACAGCCACCTCCACACAGGATACGAATGACAAACACAGACACATGCACACACACACACACACACACACACACACACACACACACACACACACACACACACACACACACCGAGTCTCACAGTTGCCATGTCTGGGATTGGGACTCCTACCTAACTAGTACATCATACTACAGCATTACGCAGTTATAGCACACACCACGGAGATTAGTGGGCTACTTCTTCCCCAAAGGTGTATTTCAAGGTGAATGACATCAGCAGACTTGCCAAAGAAGGACAATGGAGGTTGTATTGACTGTGAATGGCCTCAAAAGCATTGCTCCCTACACAGGCAAACAAACACACACACAAACACCCACACTTGCCATGTCTGGGAATATAACCCCTCCTGAACTAGTATATCACACTACAGCATTACCCTGTTATAGGACGCACCACAGAGATGACTGGGCTACTTCTTCCCCAAAGGTGTATTTCAAGGTGAATGACATCAGCAGGGTTGTCAAAGAAGGGCAATGGAGGTTGTATTGACTGTGAATGACCTCAAAAGCATTGCTCCCTACACAGACAAACAAACACATACACAAACATTCACACTTGCCATGCCTGGGAAGAGAACTCCTACCAAACTAGTATATCACACTACAGCATTACACTGTTATAGGATGCACCACAGAGATTGCTGGACTACTTCTTCCCCAAAGGTGTATTTCAAAGTGAATGACATCAGCAACCTTGCCAAGGTGGGCAATGGAAGGTGTAGTTCATAGGTTCATAGGGTCATACGTTGATACTAGGCTATCAGCCCTAGGCCCTATACATGCCTAGACATGACATTTCTCTGGCTATCACTTCCCACAATATATACTTCCCTGCACCTCTGTCTAGCAGGGCAGCTGACATGATCCCCGGGGTGAATGTCCTATCTCCCATCCAATCGTCCAGGTTCCTTTTGAAGAGGACCAAAGGGGCACTCTGCTTGAGATGTGTGGCAGTCTATTCCAGAGTCTGGGGAGTCTCTGGGTCAGGAACACATCCCTCCTGCATGTATTGTTCATTGTGATGACAGGATTTGGATCCCTGGAGCATGTGGCTGTGAGGGTTTGGAATTCTCTAAGTGTAGCATGTCCAACAGCTGTGGGCTTGACATGGCATGTTATGTTAAGCAGAGATCACCTCTGAGAACACAATATGTGACAGAGTATTGCTGGCTGATTTTCAGATGGTCATAGGTTCATAGGTAGGTACTAGGCTATCGGCCCTAGGGCCCATACAAACCTAGCCAAAAAATGTACCCTGGCTTTCGCCACCCAAGAGAATTATTTTCTTGTGCCCCTGTCAAGCAGAGCCACAGAAGTGATCCCCGGGGTGAATTTCCCATTTCCCATCCAATCGTCAAGATTTTTCTTGAAGAGTGCTAATGAGGAGCTCTGTTTGACATAGATAGGTAGTCTGTTCCAGAGTATGGGAAGTCTCTGGGACAGGAATCTATCCCTCCAGCATGTTCTGTTTATTGTGGTGAAAAGGTTTAGGTCCCTAGAGCGTGTAGCCTGGAGGGATTGGGATTTCTTTAAGTGGAGCATGTCCAACAGCTCTGGGTTTGACATAGCCTTGTATGTTAGGCAGAGATCACCCCTGAATAGGCGCTATGCGATGGAGTAAAGCTGTACTTTTTTGAGACGGTCTGCATAGGGCATCTGTTTGAGGCCAGTAATCCTCTTTGTGAGGTATTTCTGTGGTCTTTCCAGTTGTTGTAGATGTCTTGTGAGGTACATACCAAAAGGGGCGTTGTACTCTATAATGGGTCTAATGAGTGATGAGTAGAGGGGAACAATGACCTCTTTTTTTCTTGATGAGAATCCTTTTGTGATGAGATGAGCCACATAGAAGGATTTCCTGACCACTGTGGTGATGTGATTATCAAAGGAGAGACTACTGTCCACCTGTGTCCCAAGGTCTCTTATCACATTTTTGGCATTAAGTAGACTACCAGCTATGTGGTAGTTCATGGGTACAGAGTTTTTACCAAAGGGGAAGACAATACACTTTTTGGCATTGAGCTTCAGGCCATGGCTTTGACACCAGGTATCTGTCTCAGTGAGGCCCTTTTGTAGTTTGTCCACATCATTAGGAGTTTTGACTATGGCTCCTAGTTTGCAGTCATCTGCAAACTTTGTTAGTCAAAGACCTTCCATGTTGGCCTGCACCTCAGAGAAGTAGATACCAAACAGGAGAGAACCCAGGACTGAACCCTGTGGTACTCCACTTGTCACTGGTCTGATGTCGGATTTGGAATCCGCTACTTTCACAGTGTGGGTTCTGTCCGTGAGCCATTTGGCAACCCATCTTGTGACATAGGGATTTATGTCTAGTTTAGTGAGCTTATCTATAATTCCAGAGTGGGGGATGGTGTCAAAAGCCTTGGTGAGATCTAGATAAGCTGTGTGAACCATTTTACCCTCATCTATGGCTGTGGTGACTGCTTCAAAGAAGTCAATCAGGTTTAGGAGACATGATCTGCCTTTTACAAATCCAAACTGGGTAGGGTCCAGAGTTTGGAGATTACCAATGTCTTTGTTTATGAGTTCCATGATGATACGTTCCATGGCCTTGCAGACCAGGCTTGTCAGGCTAATGGGGTGGTAGTTCCCGGGGTCTGTCTTGGCTCCCTCTCTGTGGAGTGGGATAACCGTCGTGGTGCGCCATTCAGTGGGTACAAAGCCTGAGGTGAGGCTATGATTGAACATGGTACTTAGGTAGGGTGCCAGTTCATTCTGTAGTTCATGTAGAACGCAGCCTGGGATATTGTCAGGTCCCATGGATGCTGTGTTCTTGGCTTTGGAGAGTGTGTTTTTTACCTGTGCAGCCGTGATTATAGGAACTTTGCATTCTTCCGGTATAGAGATGGGCCCTCTAGAGGGTGAGAGGGGGGTAAAGTTAGCACTGAACCTATCTGCTAGGATGTTGGCAATATCAGTTGGTTCTGTATATTTAGTGCCATTGTGCTGTAACTCAGAGCAGATCTGAGTGTTCCCATTTAGATTCTTGACATAGCTTTAGAATGCTTTGTGGTTGTCTTTAGAGTCAGTGGCAATTTTGTTTTTGTAACTAGCTTTGGAGGATTTTATGAGGAATCTCAGCTTCTTACTGAGGTTGACCAGGGAGTTCCTCCAGTTATGGGATTTTACTCCTTTTTGCAACAGTTTCTTTCTTCTGTGGTAGAGTTTGTTTATGGCAGAGGACCACCAGAATGGCTTCCTTTTTTTGGAGGATAACATCTTGGTTCTATTAGAGATAGCATGATCCATGCACTCGTGTAAGTTCTTATAAAGTGCATTTTTGTAGGATTCGGCAGTCATACCTCTATTGTCCGTCTGCATGGGTGTCATGAAGTTTGCCACTTCTGTCTTAAGAAGTGTGAAGTTGGCTTTGGAGAAGTTTTTTACAATGGTTTCCCTAATTGGGGGTGGGTTGTGGATGTCTAGGCTGATTAGCTCGTGGTCGGATCTGACCAACGAGGAAATGACCTCTGGTGTGGAACACCGGTCACCCATGTTGGTAATGACCAGGTCTAGGATATTGCTGCTCCTGGTGGGGGTGTGAATAAGTTGATCCAAGGTGTTGGAATTTATGAATTCTAGAAATCGTTGAGCAAAAGAGTTGGTACATGAGTAGTTTTCCCAGTTAATGGTGGGGTAGTTGGAATCGCCCATTATTAGGGTGTTGGGTTGTACCCTAATACTTTCCAGTGTATCAAGAAATGAGGAGTGTGAATCCTGGGGCATGGTGGGGGATCTGTAGCAAGCTACAATTTGGATTGCGGTCTTGCCCAGAGTTTGTTGCACTTGGATAATCCCGGACGCATTATGCTGTGCAACTAGCCTGGAGGTGTGGATATCCTTAATGAATATGGACACGACTCCGCCTTTAGTGCTTCTTTCTGGGTTAGGTGGCCGAAAGGTGTGGTATGAATTGAAGCCTGGTAATGCAGGGGTGCTCTCTGGAGCTTTGAACCAGGTCTCTGTCACTGCACAGATGTCAATGTTCTCCATTTTAAGGAGTGCCTCGAGTGACTGCATTTTGAGGTTTAGACTTCTAGCATTGAGTAGCATTGCCCTCAGATTTTGCTTGCTTGTACCTGTTACGGTGGTGAATTTGTCATTTGAACCTTGCCTAAAAAAGGCACTATAGGGGTGGCAAGAGCCTTAGCCAGTATCCGGAATCCTAAGGGCGACAGGTGCAGGCCATCTCTGGCAAAGCATCGTGGACTGTCAATCATGTCATCCCAGGCAGACAAATACTGGATCCCCTTAGAATGACACCAGAAGCTTAGCCAATTGTTGAAGTCAATCATTTTGTCCTTGTACTGTGGTATCATTCTGGGTGATGGCAGGATGCTACTCAGGGTTAGGGTCATACCTGCCTTGGATGCAAGATCAGAGAGTTCCTCCATGTCTCTTTTCATGTAGCCCAGGGAGGTATGTCTCAGATCATTCACACCAACATGGACAATGACAGCATCATATTTGTACTTATTGTGGAGTGACCTGAGTGCATGCATTATGTGGTGGATCCTGGCACCTGACAGGCAGCTGACAGTAACTTTCTCTTTGTTTAGTCTAGTGAGTGGAACATCGGTGTGTCTAACTATAGAGTCATCTATGACTAGAGTTTTGGGTATGTTGTTATGCCTTATGGGCTGTGGTTGAGTGGCACACTGAGTTTGTGGGCTATGTGTCATTTGTGTTGTGTTGGGGGGTGTAGTTTGCTTGCGTTTATGCTTTGGATGTCCCTGATGCTTGGGCAGGTTTTTATTGAGAGCCTCCGCAAATGTAGGTGCGTATTTTGTGTTTCTATGTGTGTGTTTTGGTGGTGTAGGTTTTGAGGGACTATGTGATGAGTGTGGTGTGGTGCAAGTGTTTACCTTCTCCTCTTGACTGTCTAGTCCAGTCTTGGGTGAAGAGAGCTTTGCTTCAAGTTTGGCTATATAAGTGCATCTCTCACAGGTTGTAGTGTTGGGTGGTAGGAGGAGAGGGTTGTCTGTGTACATGAGGCAATTGCTGCATTGCACCAAGATGCCCAGATTCATCAGGTAGACAGGTGAAATCACTGGGAGCTGACCCTTAGACATGCCTGGATAAGTGCTTATTTATTAAGTACTAAAAAGTGCTTTCCACTAGACAAGTTAGGAAAGTTGAGTGCTGTAGTAATTTGCAGCTTATGTAGTGCTTACAATAAGTTCTGAACAAGTGCTGAGTTCAAAGAAACAGATTTGAGTGCTGAAACTAGAAAACTGGCTAGTTATACTAAACAAAACTTAGCTAGAAGGCTTCCCTCCAACACAGAAGGGCCTGGGGGCTCAGAAGCCTACAAACAGTCTGGACCACTTAACAGGAAAGGCAGGAAACAAGCTTAATTTTTTTTTGTTCTCTTTCCCAGATGCTCTCTTTGTACACAGTAGGAGTGCCTGAAATCAGAATAAGATCTCACTGCACTCAGTTGAGTGAGCAAATGAGGTGGGCCCAGAAGGAGTATCCAAACACAAATTTACAAGAGGGGCGGGCAGTTTTAAAGCCACTAAGATTAATTAATTGAAGAACAGAGTCAAAACTTCCAGTTCAGTTAATAATCATGCAACACAGTTAAATCAATTTAAATACTGTATTATTTGAAAAAAGTGCAGATAAAGGTACTTAAATTCTCTTATACGTTTAGTTGAATACAGCTAGATCTTAGCCGGCCAAAGCTGAAGTTTTTAAGCAGAAAATATTTCAAACTGTACCACTTAAATAGGCAAGGACAGGAAATCAAAGGATGTGGCTACCCCACACCTGCAATTACTAACAAATAATAAAATTCAAGCCAGCACTAACTGAAGAACAGAGTCAACACTTCCATTTCAGTTAATAATCATGCAACACAGTTAAATCAATTTAAATACTGTATTATTTGAAAAAAGTGCAGATAAAGGTACTTAAATTATCTTATATGTTCAGTTGAATACAGCTAAATCTTAGATCTTATCCTGCCAAAGCTGAGGGTATAGGTCAGCATAGGGCATCTGGTTTAGGCCAGTGGTCATTTTGTGAGGTATGTCTGCAGCCTCTCTACTTGTTACAGATGTCTTGTGATGTACATACGTAACAGGCCGTTGTAGTCTGTACTGGGTTTACTGAGATATGCCTATAGTGGGACAATGGGCTCCTTTTCCTGGATGTAAAGCCCTTAGTGGGAGGTGTGACACATAGGTGGGTTTTCTGACTGTTGTGGTGATGTGGTTATCAAAGGTGAGACCACTGCCCACCTGTGTCCCTAACTCTGTTATCACACTTTAGGTATTTAGTGTACTGCCACCTATGTGGTATTTCACAGGTACATGTCCTTTCCCAATGGGGATAGCTATATATTTCTTGGCATTGATCTTGAGGCCACGGTTCAGGCACCAAGCACATCTTTCTGTAATGCCCTTCTGTAGAATATCCACATAATGTGGGGATTCATTATTGGTTCCCAGTGTGCAGTCATCTGTGACCTTTGTTTGCTGGTGTCCCTTACTGTTGGACTGTACTTCAGAGCAGTAGATGCCGAAGGAGGGCGGTGCCAGGACTCAACCCTAAGGTACTCCCAACTGTCACTTGTCTGGGGCTCGGGTTGGTTTCACCTACATTTACAGTGTGGATTGTGTCAGTAAAGCAGTTGGCAGCCCATCAGGTGACATTGGGAATTAATGGCCAGTATGATACATTTATCTATGATTCCAGACTGGGGGATGATTTCAAAGGGCTTGGCGAGGTCCAGATAGGCTGTGTGAACCACCTTACCCTCATCCACGGCTCTGGAGACAGATTCACAGTTGTCATTCAGGTTGAGGTGACATGGTTAGCCCTTCATAAACCAAACCTGGTTAGGGTCCAGTGTTTGTAGGTTGCCAATGCCTTTGTTTTAATTTCCATGATAATACATTCCATGGCCTTGCAGAACAGGCATGCCATACTGCTTGGGCTGTAGTTCCCAGAATCCAAGGTGGATCCCCCCTTGTGGACTAGGATAACTGTAGCTGTGCGCCACACAGTGGGCATGAAGCCTGAGGTGTGGCTATGATTAGACATAGCATGTAGGTGAGGTGCAAGTGCAGTTTGTAGCTCATGTAGTACACAGCCCGGAATGTTGTCTGGTCTCATGGCTGCTGTTGTCATAGCTCTGTAGAGTGTGGTTTTTACCTATGTGGCCATTATTACAGGCATATGGCAATCTATCCATGTTGAGATGGGCCCTTTGGGGGTTGGAAGGGTGGTGCAGTTGGCACTGAATTGATCTGCCAGGATATTGGCAATATCCCTGGGAGGAGTAGATTTAGTACCACCCTGTTGTAGCTCACAGCAGTTCTGAGCATTGCCATTTAGATTCCTCACATGGCTATGGAACGGCTTGCAGTTGTCTTTGGCATCTGCGGCTATATTATGTTTATAACTAGCCTTGGTGGATGTTATGTGGGGTCTCTGCCTTCTACTGTAGCTGGTAAGGGAATATTTTTCATCCTGGAAAGTCCCCCATTTCTGCAAGAGTTTCCTCCTTTTGTTGTACAGTATGTTTATGACAGGAAGCCACCACATTGGCATCCTTTTCTTGGATGGGGAGTGTCTTGGTTCACTATTGGATGGCACGATTCATGCATGAGTGGATGTGCTCATACACTGCCTTCATGTATGATTCAGCAGTTGTCCTTTCAGTTCCCTTCTGCATGGGTGTCATGATGTTAGTCAAGTCTGACATGTGTAGCATGACATTGGCTTTGGAGATGTGTGTTACAGAGGTGTCCTTACTGGGGTGTGGGGGAGGGATGTTGACGTTAAGGGTAATTAGTTCATGGGCATACATGACCACCGATGGGGTGACCATAGGTGTGGAGCATTGATGTCCCATGTTGGTAATGACCAGATCAAGGATATTTAAGCCCCTGGTGGGACTATGGGTTACATGATCCAGGGCATTGGGAATTATGACTGCCAAGAACCTTTGGGCATACGTGTTGGTACACAAGTAGTTTTCCCAGTTAATGGCAGGGTAGTGTAACTCACCCAGTATTTGGGTGTTTGCTTGCATCATAATATTTTGCAGTATGTTTCAAAGGCTGTAGTGGGTATCATGGGGCATGGTGGGGGTTCTGTAGCAAGCTATACAATTTGGAGTGCAGTCTAACCCACTGTTAGTTGCACCAGGGGTATTTCGGACACATTCTGTTGGGCAAGTAGCCTGGTGGTGTGAATATCCTTGGTGAATATTGACACTCCTCCACCTTTATTGTTTTGGTCCTTGTTTGGTGGCCAACATGTGTGGTGAGAGCTGTACCTGTTATTGCAGGGGTGCTCTCTGGAGGCTTGGATCAGGTCTCTGTTACTGCACAGTTATCAATGTTCTCCATTTGTAGGTGTGCATAGTGACTGTGAAAAACATTGCTCCTTACACATACACTACCAAACACACACACAGAGGTTCACACTTGCCATGTCTGGGAATGGAATTCTTACCTAAATAGTTTATCACACTACAGCATTACACGGTTATAATATGCACCACAGAGATTACTGTGCTACTCCTTCCCCAAAGCTGTATTTCAAAGTGAATGACATCGGTAGGCTTGCCAAAAAAGGGCACTGGATGTTGCAATGACTGTGAATGGCCTCAAAAAGCATTGCTCCCTACACAGACAAACAAACACACACAAACATCTACACTTGCCATGTATGGGAATAGAACTCCTACCTAACTAGTTTATCACACTACAGCATTATGCAGTTATAGGATGCCCAATGGAGATTAAAGGGCTACTCCTACCCCAAAGGTGTATTTCAAAGTGAATGACATCAGCAGGCTTGCTAAAGAAGGGCATTAGAGGTTGTAGTGACTGTGAATGGCCTCAAAAGCATTGCTCCCTACACAAACTTGCCATGTCAGGGAATAGAACTGCTACCTAACTAGTTTATAACACTACAGCATTGACACAGTTACAGGACGTGCCACAGAGATTACTGAGCTACTCCTCCCTCAAAGGTGTTTTTCAAAGTGAATAACATCAGCAGGGTTGCTAAAGAAGGGCACTGGAGGTTGTAGTGACTGTGAATGGCCTCAAAAGCATTGCTCCCTACACAGACATACAAACATCCACACTTGCCATGTCTGGGAATAGAACTTCTACTGAATTAGTCTATCACACTACAGCATTACGGAGTTATAGGACACACCACAGAGATTACTGGACTACTCCTACCCCAAAGGTGTATTTCAAAGTGAATGACATCAGCAGGCTTGCCAGAGATGGGCACTAGAGGTTGTAGTGACTGGCCTCAAAAGCATTGCTACCTACACAGACATACAAACATCCACACTTGCCATGTCTGGGAATAGAACCCCTATCTACCTAGTATATCACACTACAGCATTACACAGTTATAGGACATGGCACAAAGATTACTAGGCTACACCTTCCCCTAAGGTGTATTTCAAGGTAAAGACTTCAGCAGGTTTGCCATAGTAGGGCAATGGGGAGTACAGTGTGTGCGCATGGGCCATAACCCATTCATCTAGAGGCAGACACACCACACTCAGGCACACACAGGTTTATATTCCACAGATACATGTATACAACTGTTAGATGAGTACTGACTTGTACAGTCATGCTGCACAGTTATCACTAGCACCACAGACACTATAATGCTGAGAGATTCAAGAGGCATATGTCTACAGTGATTGACATTTGCACATCATGTGGTTTTAGCCAATTAGATGTGTGCTGGGAGGGAAAGGCCTCATGATGGAAGGCTCTTTGTCACTGTCACTCTTTTCCACACATCATTGTATGTGCATGTTTGGCCTATTATAGTGTGTTTTCCTTGGATATATGTATGTATTCCTATCCAATGTGTGTGCAAAGCATGACTGGTGCGTACTGAGGAGTATATGCACTAACATCTGCGACTGTCAGATATGTATGGTCCACTGTTGCTCCCAGACATGGGTTTCATTTCCTTAAGTGTGTGAGCATGCCCCGTATGACCTTTTAGTAGTTTGTTTTCTGACATGGCCTTCATTTCTCTAAGTGTGGGAGCATGCCCAGTATGACCTTCTGTATTGAATGAGTGAATCCATTCCAGGTGGATTGTACTCCAGTGCAGACGTTTGTGTTCTACACCTACAGGTAGCAAACTGTTTCTGCAGGATATCTGTAGATCAGTTGACAATATGGGGTAAACATGGGCAAAGGATAGTGGGTTACTGTAGGTAATTGTGGCTGTGCTGCTTCTACTACATGGCCCTGGTATTAGCAGAGATATTCCAAGATATGTACTGTTACACACTGTGATATTTTATGTAATCGAGTACTGTCAGGTAGACATATTTGTTTGCAGTGATGTCCTGGGGAACACAGGGTGACTGCAGCTGTGTCCAGTATTGTGATCAGCAGCCTACATATTCTTGCACACTCATGCCATTCTGGAGGGGAAGCCGCAGACATTTGCTGCTGGGTCTGTGTAAATGGTTCAGCACCTTGGTACAGTGGTGTCAGAGGATCCCATGCTTGTACAGCCATCGAAGTGACAGTATGGCCATAGCTTGCCGTGGCGATACCTCACAGCTGTACAGATTCACACAGGTTACCCAGAGGCTGGGATCATAATTCTGGACATTACCCCTACACATTGTGGTTTACAAGCATGTTTGTAGCCACCAATTCTTGTGTTTGCAGCCAGGGATAGTATGTGCACACGGTTGAGTTTCGGACTTCATGCACTCCAAGCTGCCTATGCTCCCACATTCCCCCCCTATTATTCTGTCCTCTTCCATACATTATGCGAGCATTCTCTGATATTTTCCCTGTAGTTATCAACTCATCACAGCAGTAATTTGGTGTTGGTCCACAGTTCATGCAGTGGCACATGGTGGACATGTTACTGTGATTTGTCCACATGGTCTTGCATTTGGGTTCTGTGGACTGTGTTATGTTGTTATTTGGGAGTCCATGACTTAACATACACTGGCAGTACGGGTGAGACACAGGCCTTTGGCAGTGGACTGTAGGCCATTTTGTAGTGATGCAGGCCAGCTGTAGCAGGGCATTGTATTCCGTCAGTCCTACAGTCCCAGACTGTGATACACTATATTCCCCTGGGGTGACAGGGTAGGTGTGCAAGGTGTTCATGCCAATACTTTCTGTCAGTATTGATCCAGTGGTGTGGATGCTGGCAGGGTGCTGCTTACAGCTAGGGACACACCTGCATGGGATACCTGCTCTGCATGCTGCATTCTTTCGCTATTGCCATACACAGGTGGGGGTCATATTGTACTCGTTCCCAACAGCAGGGTTAAGGCTGGAGAGGTACCTGTGGGTGATGGTGGGCTGAGCTGGGTGCATGTGTGCTATGGCCACTACTTGCATCAGACTCACAGATATGCATGGGACATTCCACTTATGGTGGCTTGTGCAGGGACATCAACTGTTTCTCAATACATCATTCCTATGACCTTTGTGGTCTGCCAGTATTTGGCCAGATGACATCGGTATTCCCTACTACAAGCCCAGATAATGTGCTGCAAACCTGTATGTACAATTTCAAGGGTGTGTCCATCTGACAGTTATACACTGTCTGGGGTACTTCCCCCTGTGTACTGCTTGTATATCTGGGCCGACAGTCATGCCATGTCCATTTTTCAGATGGTGACACATATTACTTCCAAACATTTACTATGACTTAATGACTTTATGCTGGGATGTGTTATTCTGGGAACCATTGTGTTTGGCACTGCAGTTGTGAGAACTTGGCCCTGTCATCAGCAGTACTGGGCAATGCCCACCAGGACAAACCTCACCATGCATACATGCTAACCACTCTCACACAATATACAACACACACCAACCTAACAGACGCAGACCTGCATATTGTACACATGCTACAATCTATCCTGCTACCTTGGCCAGCTCAGGTAATCTGTGCACCGCTGTTATTATACCTACACTTACATGTTACTACATTTCTACATAGGATTGAGGGGGCACACCTGTGTGTTACTACGTGTCTACATAGGATTGGGGGGAACACCTTACTGTTACTACATTTCTACATAGGTTTGGGGGAGGCACACCTGCTGTTAGTACATGTCTACATAGGATTGGGGGGCACACCTGCCTGCTATTACATTTCTACATAGGGTGGGGAGGGAGCAAACCTGACTGTTACTACGTGTCTACATAGGTATGGGGGGGGGGGCACACCTGACTGTTACTACGTGTCTACATAGGAAAGGGGGGCACACCTGACTGTTACTATATTTCTACATCAGATTGGGGCGGCACACCAGACTGTTACTACATTTCTGCATAGGATTGTGGGGGGCACACCTGACACTTGTACACATTTGGTATGACTGTACTAGTACGTCAGGTACTCCATTTCATTCTGTATTCTAACCTATCCTGCTGACTAGAGGCATATCAGTGTACTACAGGTCTTAGGTTTAATTGACCTACATTTCACTTTCTGACTTCTTACCCTTCAGAACTAACATCCCACTGCCTGACCTGTTGTAGTCTGTCTGTGTAGGTCTGGAGGGGGGATATTCTCCATAGCAATCAATCAGAGGCCTTAGCACAGCCTTTGTCTGTGTTTGTCTACACCTGTCCCGCTGGCTGAGACTGTTGTTGGGTATGTGAGCCTCCCTGACTGGCATGTGTTTGTCATATGGACACACGTGACCCATCACATTTCCTGCAGTGGGTTTTGTCACCTTGTCTAGTACTGGCTACTATGGTGAAACCAGTATTTGTTACAGATCTCATGCTGCCACTATAGGTGTCTACTATATGTTGACATCACATTCAGCCACCTTATTCCCTTGCATGCTCACATCCATACCATAGATACAGGTAACAACACATACTACTCCATTCGGCAATTGGTAGGAAGAGTGACTTACCTTGTGGCTGAGCCAGTATTGAGGATGGTGCTGGAGGGCTGCCTATGTCGGATGCACATAGTACACTCCCTATACATGGTTAGGCACAGGTAGTGCCATGTTTGGCATCCCTTTTACTGTATGTGCGAGTCAGTGAGAGGTGTCATTCCCTGGGTCCCTACTGTGTCAGTGTATGTGCTATGCGTTGCCTCTTTGCCAAGGCTAGGGCATACTGGGCATGCTTCCTCCTGCCTACTGGGGCAGGCTCAGGTTGCTCCTCCTCTGAGTCACTATGTGCCTGTGCAGGCTTTGGCAATGGTGGGGGGCTGTGTGGCCCTGCAACATGCTGTTCCTGCTGCAGCTGTTTCCACAGGATCATATTGTGTAACATGGCACATACAATGACAATTTGGGTACATGTAGCTGGTGAGTACTGCAAGGCTCCACCGGATGTGTCCAGGCACCAGAACCATGATTTGAGCATCCCAAACACAAGCTCTATTATGATTCTGGTCGGTGCGTGTGCGTCATTATGGAGTTCTTGTTCGGGTGTGTGTGCATTTCTGATGGGTGTCATCAGCCACGGCTCTAGTGTGTAACCAGCATCCCCACTAGGTGACCATAAGGGATATCCCCATTGGCAAATCTCTGGTACAGCTGCATCAGATGCCAGATGTGGGAGTCATGATAGCTTCCAGGGCAGCCAGCACACACATATTCATTATAATGCCCTGGGCATCGCACATGACCTGGCAGTTGATGGAGGGAAAGCCCTTGCAGTTGATGTAGACCCTACCCTGCTCACCGGGTGGTGCTTTGATGCATATGTGCATGCAGTCTATAGCACCCACTACCTCAGGGTATTCTGCTGATTGGTGGAAGAGATGCATATTGCTGGCCAACGCCTCACGGGTGTTGGGAAAATATATGTGCTCACTGGCATGTGCTGACATGGCATCCAGGATTTGGTGGAGTATCCTGAATGCTGATGCCTGTGAGATCCCCAAGATATCCCCAGTTGGCCTTTGGAAGGTACCTGTGACTAGTATTCTTAGGCCTACACATACCTTGGTATCCACTGGGATAGGTTCCCCTCTGTTAGTTCTATGTGTCAGGAGTGGCCGGCAGAGCTCAACAATTTGCTGTAGGAGGTCCCTGTCCACCCTGCAGTGCTCCACTATCTCCAGCTCATGTAGCCCCTGGTAGGTTACCCTGGGTCTGTACACTCTTCTCCGTCTCCTCACTGTGGGTTGGTCAACAGCATTCTCATCCTCACCACCCTCAGCCTCTTCCAAATGTTGATGTATGATAGCTACTGCAGCCCCTATCATTTTGTTGCTTTTGTTTGTTAAAAATTGCCCGCTTGTATACACTGGTGGTATAGAGTATGTGGGAAAAACCAGAGAGAAAGGTGTTTGCATAGTTTATAGTAGTGTTCTATGTTGGGCTGCTGCCTGTGTAATTGGCTGATTCTGATACATTTCATCTGCCAGCTATACTAGTTCTCCTTGATTACCTTCCTACTGCTGTTTTCACTTCCCATTGCCTTCCTGTTTAAGCCTGGAGATGCGCCACACAAACACAGTGCTCAGATGTGCACAGAGCTGCTATTTCCTGGTTTATTTTTTTTCCTGTAAAACCCGGTGCACGGTGTGCACACCTGCTTAGGCAATGTAAAGAGTGCTAGGCAGCCTCAGACTCAACCCCTTGCTGAGCTCTGCTAAGCTAAGGGCAAACCCGAGCCACAGGGCTCCAATAAGCTTACAGTATGCCTGACACACACCCCTATGATGTCAGCTAACTCTTAGGCTTGAACCATGCTATTCCTGCACTTACACTGTTGGGTGCTGGCTAGCATTGCATAGGACTGCCTGCTAATGCATACTTACATGTCCCACACTGAGCCTTCCCCCTTAGCAACCACTATTCACTGCCCATGTTGTCTTCTGCCTGCCATTGAGTATAATGGCAAAATAGTGATTTTGGTTAGAATGCTTATTTCATTTTTTTTTTTATATTTTCAGCCCGATCTCATTTGCACACCGCTGCCCTACGCTTAAACAGCCAAAATCGACTAAAAAAAATAGAAGTTATTTTTTTTTTATTTTTGAAACTGTTTTCCATGCTAATGACCATATATTTGGCCATTAGCATGGTTTCCACATAATATACACCCTTTATTTGGAGCTGTCATGGCTCAATTTTGTAGTTTGCAGAATTGTACTCGGTTACTAATCAAGTACATTTCTGCACACTACACTAGTCCTGCACGGCTGACTGACAGCTTCCTGGATCGCAAATTCATCTCATAGGTTCAGAGGTTGGTATTAGGCTATCAGCCCTAGGGCTTATAAAAGCCTAGCCAAACAATTCCCCTGACTCCTACAATATTTACTTCCCTGGACCTCTGTCTAGCAGGGCGACTGACATGATCCCTGGGGTGAATTTCCTATCTCCCATCCAATCATCAAGGTTCCTTTTGAAGAAGGCCAAGGAGGCACTCTGCTTGACATGTATGGGCAGTCTATTCCAGAGTATGGGGAGTCTCTGGGTCAGGAACCTATCCGTCTAGCATGTTTTGTTCATTGTGATGACAAGGTTTAGATCCCTGGAGCGTGTGGCTCTGAGGGATTAGGATTTCTTTAAGTGAAGCATGTCCAACAGCTCAGGGTTTCACATGGCCTTGTTTGTTAAGCAGAGATCCCCTCTGAGTAGACGATATGCCACAGAGTATAGCTGGAGTTTTTTTAGATGGTCAGCACAGGGCATCTGCTTTAGGCTTGTGATTCTTTTAGTGCGGTATTTCTGCGGCCTTTCCAGCTATTGCAGATGTCTTGTGAGGTACATACCAAATGTGGTGTTGTACTCTATAATGGGTCTAATGAGGGATGAGTACAGTGGGACAATGACCTCCTTTTTTCTGGATGAAAAGCCCTTAGTGATGAGGTGTGGCACATAGAAGGATTTCCTGACTGTTGTGGCAATGTGGTTATTGAAGCTGAGACCACTGTCCACCTGTGTCCCTAAGTCTCTCATCACACTTTCGGTGTTTAATGTACTGCCACCTATGTGGTAATTCATGGGTACATGGCTTTTCCCAAAGGGGATAACTATACTTTTCTTGACATTAAGCTTGAGCCCATGGCTCTGGCACCAAGCATCTGTTTCTGTAAGGCCCTTTTGTAGAATATCCACATCATTTGGGGATTCAGTAATGGCTCCCAGTTTGCAGTCATCTGTGACCTTTGTTAGCCAGAGTCCCTTAGTGTTGGCTTGTACTTCAGAGAAGTAGATACCGAACAAGAGCGATCCCAGGACTGAACCCTGAGGTACTCCACTTGTCACTTGTCTTGAGCTGGATTTGGAGTTGGCTACTTTTACAGTCTGGGTTCAGTCAGTAAGCCAGTTGGCAACCCATTGAATGATGTAGGGATTTATGCCTAGCTTAGTAAGTTTATCTATGATTCCAGAGTGGGGGATGGTGTTGAAGGCCTTGGCAAGGTCCAGATAGGCTGTGTGGACCACCTTACCTTCGTCCACAGCTCTGGAGACTGATTCAAAGAAGTCAATCAGGTTCAGGAGACAAGATCAGCCCTTCATGAACCCTAACTGGGTGGGGTCCAGTGTTTCAAGGTTGCCAATGTCTGTTTACAAGTTCCATGCCCTTGCAGATCAGGCTTGTCAGACTGATGGGACGGTAGTTCCCAGGATCCAAGGTGGATCCCCCCTTGTGGAGTGGGATAACTGTAGCTGTGCACCACTCAGTGGAAGATGATTTGAATGATTTTCACCTGCAAATGGGGTAATTTGCATACAGGAGCTGTGTCCATGCAGGAATAGTGCAGGAGCACTCGTGCATGTTCCTGCAGCTTATTCCTGGATTGCACGGTGGCCATATTCCCTCCAGGAGCACCTGCATTATTACTGCACACTGTGCAGGGCTTGCTGAATCCGGGGGTATAGCTTATGTTCATAGCTATTGATTAAGGTAGTCAATTCACAGTCTAATGACACCTTAAAAGAATTGTTTAGAATTCTTACATAGGTCAGGAGAGTCATCACATCCTAAAATGCATTGTATATTTCAGAAATTACAGGCTGAAGCATCAGACTAACAAGGGCTATTGATTGTAGTATGGTAGAAGATGGCTTCAATTGCTTGTTTATTGAACCAGGAATTTTAAATTCTATGTTTGGTATTGTATATAGTTCTGATTATTTGTTTAATATGTGTAAATTTAAAAATTTGTCCATAATAGAATACACAATGCAAGAATGTGTTTTCAAATATGTCTATATATAAATGTGTTTTGTTACTGTCAATGGCCTTAATAACAATATAAAAAAGAGGACGTTTATGTAAATACCTTAGAACAAATAGAGTGGATATTGAATTTATACAGGAAACCCACCTAATAGAAAAAGATGTGAATAGGTTGTTTTTTAATGGTTATTCAACTCTTGTTGCATTTCACTATCAGACCAAGAAGAGGGGCACTATGATTTTATGGAAGAAATGCTTACCAGTACATAAAATTATTGATTCATATTCAGACAAAAATGGTATGTTAATTTATTTTATTTTATTTATTTTATTTTTTATTTTACATTTGTTAACCGGGCTAGTCTAGCTGGATATATTTCCATTTTCAGTAGAGGCCCGGGGAGAAAAGCTCCAAACAGATATAAAAAGTAAAAAATATTGTTACATGGTAAATAAAGGATTAATAAAAAATACAACAAGTAATTATTACATACAAAAGATATTAACACTTGAGAAAAGCAACAGTAAAAAATATTTACACTTAAGAATGCAACAAACAAATGTAACACAGTAAGAATCATGTGCAATTGTTCACATCAGGTAGAAAGACTTCAGCAGTAAGTTGATTAGAGTTTAAACAGTAACATTTTTGCTTACAAGACTAAGCATTAAAATGCTTGGAAGTCAGTTTGGAAGAGGAAGAAACAGTGGTGAAGAGGGTGGTTAGCCAGGGTTACTACAAGGGCATAACCAGTGCGTTTGGAGGTGTTTTTTAAGTTTTTGTTTAAAGAGTGGCAAGGATGTGATTAGAGTTAGTTAATTGGGTAGCAGGTTCCAATTTTTTCCTGCTGCGTTAGTAAACAGAGAGTCACCAGCCATATTATTAGACTTGGTTATGCTAGCGAGGAGTTTGTTAGAAGAACGTAGGGAATTCAGATTTTTATAGGGGATTAAGAGATTGGAGAGTATAGGGGTGTTATTGGGTTGGTAAAATATCTTGTGGGCAATTGTGAGTTGGGGGATTATCAGATGGTTTTGGAATTCCAGCCAGTCTAGTTGCCTAAGATTAAAACAGTGGTGGGTTCTAAAGGGATTGCCAGTAGCGAATCTGGCAATGTTATAACAGAAAGTTGCTAGTTTGTTAAGGTTAGATTTCTTCAGGTTGGTATAAATAGGTGAAGCGTACAGAAGAGTCGAGATTAGACGGGAATGAGCAATCTTGGTTCTGGCTGCTGGGGTTAGGAAAGGTTTTATTCTATATAAGGAGCCTATTTTTCTGCTGACTGTTTTAATGGTGTTATTTATATGGTAATCAAATGTGAGGTTATTGTCAATGGATATTCCTAACAGTTTAGTGGTAGAGTCTGGGAGAATAATAGTGCCATTATTTGAAGAGACTGAGAAGTCTATGGGGGAGGACTCGGTAGTGGGGGTAAAGAGAAGGAGCTTTGTTTTTTTGGCATTAAGAAGGAGGCAGCATTTTGTAAACCATGTTTCTACAGTGTTGAAAATATTTTGAGTAAGAGAATATAGTTCTGATGGAGAGGTTGCTGAGCATATTAGTGTGGAATCATCTGCATATTGAATGCAGGTGGCTTGTGGAATTGCTACATGGAGATCATTGATAAATAATGAGAAAAGAAGTGGTCCAAGAATGGAGCCCTGAGGGACTCCGATGGTGACTGGCAGAAAGGATGAAATTTGATTTTCCCAAAGAACTGCCTGTTGCTGAGGTAGGATCTGAACCATTTAACAGCCTGAGAGTCAAAGGAAAGGGATTCAAGAATATTGATTAAGAGGGTGTGGTTTACCATGTCGAAAGCTTTAGAGAGGTCAATAAAGAGTGCAGATGAGAGGAAGTTTTTATTACGGTTTCTATTGATGGTATCTGTAAAGCATAGAAGGGCAGTAGTGGTGCTATGTGATGGCGTAAAGCCATGTTGACAGTTTGCTATTATGTTATGTTGAGATAGATGATGTAAAAGTTGTTGGTGAATGTATTTTTCCATAATTTTTGCTAAGGTTGATAAGAGAGCTATTGGCCGATAATTAGAGCAGTCATTTGAGTTCCCACCTTTATGTAAGGGGATAATGTGGGAGATTTTCCAAACATCTGGAATGGTTCCTTCTTGGATTGTCCTATTTATAAGGATGGATATAGGATAGGCAATTACTTTGGCTGCTTTTTGGAGATATTGGGAGGGTAGATGGTCAGCAGAAGGAGTACATGGCTTGAGTTTTTGAATAAATTTATAGATGAGAGTAGTAGAGATGGGTTGTAGTTTGAATTTAGGAAGAGAGTCTGGTGAGGTGATGGGAAGGCTTGAGTTATCTGGGATAAGTTGACTAGCTAGAGATTGTATGGTGTCAGTGAAGAAAGAGTTAAATGTAATAGTAGCTAAGTATGGTAACTTTGGAAATAAACAGAAAATACATCACCTTAGTTAATGCAGGAACAGCAAACAAGTACTTAGAACTAATTTCACTTAAAGCTAAAGGAGTTATTATATGTGCAGGAGATTTCAACTGCATTCTTTCCAAGAATGACACTACTAAGAATGGTAACTTTAAAATGTCAGCTGCAGCAAAAAATTAAATAACTTTATTACCTCTTCAAATTTGAGGGATATTTATACCATAAGATAATCTGAATCCCTACAATATACAAATTACTCTTATAGGTATGGGACCCAAACAACTATTGATAAGAAACTTGTTACTTATAATTTATTATCTAAGATACAGGAAGTCAAGATCAGTACATGCCCATTGTCCAACCACAATGCTATTTTTTTCAAAATCCACATAACACCCAGAGACCTGATATACTGGCAAAGATTACCTGCATACATTACCTAATTAAAAGATTTCAGAGAATGGCTATTAAAAGAAATAAAAATCTTTCTAGATTTTAATAACAATGAGATCTCTTGACTTATACTTTGGGATACACTTAAATCATACCTATATGGTAAAATCAAAAGTTGGTACTTAAAAAGAAAGAATGGGATAAGGAGCTAATACACATACAGTCAAAAACGGACACATTTAAAAAGAACTTGGACAAAAAAGATACTGCAAAACTTTCTGAAATAGAGCAACTGAATAGGACATACACAGACATTTTAAATCACAAAGTAGCAATAAACTTAGAAAAAATAAATCTACAAACCTATACTGTTAATCCAAAGAATATGCATAGACTTGCACTTAAATCTAAAAGCCTGACAAAAGCTAATCATATTAAGGAAATTATACACAATTCCATGAAGAAACCTAAACATGTAACAGATTTAAAAGAAATACTAAAGGCTTTTAGAACACATCATGAAACATTAAATAACACCAACCTATACAATATCAATAATAGTATGAGAGACAAGGTTTTGAAAGACAATATTGATAAAAGATTAACAAAAGAACAAAACTCTAGACCTCTTAAGCCTATATCATTAAGGGAGCTTAAGGGAAAATACAAAACATTAATAATAATAATAAGGCCCCTGACCTTGATGGAGTAATAGGGGGAATATAAAAAATACTTTCAGATGAGACCTTAGAAATTCTAATAAATGCTTTTGAAGAATTCAGAAAGAATGATGGCATTTTCCCTTCCTGGAAATATGCTATGATTTCACCCATTTTGAAATATGACAAGGACCCTAATTTTATAACATCTTATCACCCTATTTCCCTTCTGAATGTGGACTACAAGATTTTTACATCTATTCTAGCAGATAGATTAAATCAATTTTTACCAAAAATAATAAAAGATGATCAAACAGGGTTTATTTCACACAGGAAGGTCCAAGACAATTTAATCAGACTATTAACATTAATAGACGATATAAACAACAACAAAAAGAGAGTATTAACAATTATTAGCCTGGACTTGGACAAAGTGTTTGATTCTTTGAGTTGGCCCTATTTATTTAAAGTTCTAGAAATGTATAACTTTTCCTCAGATTTTTTGAAATTGCTGAAGAAATTATACATTACTTCTATATTATACATTAAAATTGGAGCTTTCTTGTCAGAACCACTTAAAATAATGAAAGGCACCAAGCATCACCCTTATTATTTGCTCTATCAGTGGAGCAATTAGCTGATTACATAAGAACTAATGATAACATAAGCAGCTTCTATATCAATGCAAAGTATAATTCCAAAATCCAGCTTTTTGCTGATGATATCTTATTAACAATTGGGAACATAGGTACCTCAATTGAACATCTTATAGAATCTCTTCAAAACTTTGAAGTGATATCTGGCCTAAGTTTTAATTAAAATAAAACTGAAACTATCTTGTTAAACAAAAAAAATCACCCCCATTCTGGACAGATATAGAGACTTTAATTGGGCTAACAATATGATTAAATACCTAAGTATAACCATTAAAGCAAACTGGAAAGACACTAGGCAAACAAATTTCATAATGTTAATAGACACCATTAAATATTACTTAAACAAATAGAATAAATGTTATTCACCATGGAAGAAAGGTTATCATTACTTAAAATAATCATACTACCCAAAATTCTGGATATTTTTCAAGCCATCCTAGCAGCCCCTTCTAAAAAGCTAATGAAACAACTCTCTATTAATAAAGTTTTTATGGTTTCCAAAAAAAACAAGGATTAGTCATTCATGGCATTACAGAAGTTGGGAAGAGGATGGAATATATACTGAATCAATTATTTTTAACATTATAAGTCATTGGCTAAACAACAAATATACTTCTAAATGGAAAAATCTACATAAAGCAATATTACTAGACAATTATGAGGAAACAATAAACAATGATATATTTTCTGAAGTGGAAAAAGTTTACCTTGTCATAAAAAAAATGCTTTAATACAAGTAACAAAAAAAAATCTCTCCATTTGTTAATTACATAATAAACAATTTCAAACAGCTAATGTTCAAATATTATAAGATGAGAAATCTTTTATTTATTATGTTTCCCATAGCTTTAACAAATAAATGCTTGGACTCTTATAACATGAAAAAAATAGAAGAAATTAAAGGAAATGGGCTAGTTTTCTGGTATCAGATTCTTAATCACAATTATATACAAGACGCAACCTCTCTCACAGCAAGATATGACATAAATCAAAACAACTGGCAAAGCATACACACTTTTAGAGAACATATAGTTAATGAGTTTAAAATAAATCAAATAGTGAAATCCACACCTAGACCCAAAATTCTAACACTTTTTTTGTGAAAGCAATACACTATGCATAAATGATGGACTATCAGTGTCGAGGTTATATAGGACATTGCAAATGAATGTCCCAGCTCCAGATGAGTCCCTATGGAATTATGCAGAAAAAATTAATAAATCTAGCTTTTCAGAAAAAGAGAAATCAGTAATACTTAAATCAGTCAGTAAAACTACATCATCTCCCTTTTGGAAAATTTACACATGGAAATTTATTCACAGAAGTTTTTTTCACACCCCAAGAAATAGCATTAATATCAGGTAATGAGACATCATTATGTTGGAGATGTGAAGAAGCAGAATATGCAGACTGGGTATATATGTTTATAAAATGTAATACTGTAATTCCCTTTTGATTGAAATTCGAATTCTTTATTAAAGCGTTGTGGTCGGATAAATGTGAAGTCACTGATTCGTTATTATTTAATGCTCCGATTCCACTGTATGTTCTAAGTACACAAGTGCACCTCCTCTGGAACCTCCTTGCAATAGCAAGAAAAAACATTACCTCAAACTGGAAAAGTAAGAACATTACACCTTTTGTGGAATTTATATCACTGGCCAAAATAGTTTGTAATAGAGAATTAATGACTATGACTTTAAGAACTACAAGAATGACACATAAAAAACTAGCTTGGTTAAAACTTAAAAAATTGTTAGATAAAATATGAATGTATTGACAAAGTTACTTCTATTATGGACATTGTATATAGTTAAGATTTGCTTATATTGTGTAACATTTTTGATGCATTTGGATGGAATTGTGTTTTTTATTTTTATTTTTTTTTTGAGATGCCATTTTTATTTTCTGGCTGGTTTTAAAATTTAGTTTCTAAAATTGTATCTGTGTTAAAAGCTATTTACACAAGTGCCATCTGGAAATGATTCAGAATCAGTTATGTCAAACAAAAAAAAATATCAAGGGCTATACAGGAATGAGTCTGCATAACATTTCACTGAAATGTTTGTCACAGTTCCAGATTCACAAGAGTCCATAAATCCATCTCTGCCATTCTGTATGAACACAGTAGCGTCAGACTAATTAAAACCCTCAAATGTGTGGTAGGGGAATAGAGTCACAAAAACTTGTGATAATTCAGTGGAAACTCTTGAAACTATTTAAGCATGTTGGACTCTGCAGGCAGCCATGTTTATAATCATGTATATATTGTATGTTATATGAGTTTTTGTGACTGACAAAGAAATTTTTATTTGCATGTATCTGACAATAATAATTGTCCTGTAGAACTTTTCTCCCTAGACCTCAAATGAAAGAATGCTATTATACCTCAGCCTATTTACCCTAGTTAAATGGCAATAAATAAAATAAAAACATCTGAATCAGTGGACATAAAATGATTTGTAAGTGGGGTAAGTTTGAAATTACATTCTAAAATAAGATTCAGTCACTATGCAAGATATTTATCTTGTGTGGAGTTTGTAAATACTTAGTATCATTGTTTATGAGTTACTGGTGTGAGACATGGGCTACTCAGAAGCAAGCAGATTGGCTGAGGTGGGGTACAGCCAAAAACTGATAATAAGTGAAAAACCTATGCAAGTTCCCCATTTCGCACTTCACAGATGATTTCATTAAGGTGGGGATGAGAGACTTTTTAAGCAGGTGGGTGGGAGTTTCCCCCACCCAGAGAATTTAATTCAAGATATTGTTCCTTCTGCCATCTTTTTCCAGCTGACAAAACAATTTGTTCGGCTTTATGTCAGCTCAGCTGATTCATTCTGGTGCAGCGTTGATTTACAAAATAACCTCACCCTAGATGAACTCACTCACTCATCCTGTGAGTAAGTATTTATGAATGGTGCCCCCACAGTTACATTACTGTCTGAAAACGGGTTTCATTTACAGCCTTCATCTGTGATTTAATTACTTTTACATTTTCTGTGCTCGGCAGATGATCATATCAAAGAGCTTTCATACTTGACTCCTGGGCAATGGCATGACATCCTACAAAGGTAAAGCATATCACCTTTATAAAAACTGATTAAGTAATAAACTTAACTAATAGACATATGAATTACCGGAAAGTTTTAATTCCCAGCAGAAAACCAAGTGGGTAAAACATTAAACTTCAACTAGACTGAGCCTTGGTATGAAGAAGTAAGAGAAACCATTTTATTATGCAGCGGTTACTTCTTTCTTCTGTTTTGAGATGCCATTTCTCAAGCTAGCCTCAAATTAAAAACTTTGCTTTGCCATTACTTACTGTAAAAGTGCACAATTGCTTGTCTGGTGCTTTATGTTTTTCACTTTAGCATGAAACCACATTTCATGAAAAATGGATACCCTTGGAGGCATATACTAGAGGGAAGGAAGCAAATATGGGTAAACAACAACTGAGAAACATTAAAGAAAATAATATTTGTGGCCTTGAATGATGCAATGATATAGAAGAAAAATTCTTTTAAACATCATGAGAGTATGGAAACATATACTTAGCAAAACAATTACAGAATAATATGAAAACAATTGCCTGTCATATTAAAAAAAGAA
This sequence comes from Protopterus annectens, assembly GCF_019279795.1. Classification (NCBI taxonomy): domain Eukaryota; kingdom Metazoa; phylum Chordata; order Ceratodontiformes; family Protopteridae; genus Protopterus; species Protopterus annectens. The sequence continues at coordinate 991,987,208 of NC_056748.1, read as the reverse complement.
AAAAACTATAGAGAATTATGAACTAACCACTGGAAAAGAAATGTTCCCAGCTATGTGTAAGGTAAGGAACACATGCAAGTACCATTAAGTAAAATATATGATAGCAATTCAAACTTTCATTTAAGAAAAAAACAAATTGTTCTTTTTTATTGCAAAATGAAAATAACTTGAAGAAACAAATTAAGTCAAAACATGATTTTCATTTCTGTTAGGGAAAGGATTAGAGAAAGAAATGCATATGGTAGTAGAGCACAAGTCAGTGTACATGATAATATAGCTGATCAGATCAAATGTCTCAGGAATAAAGATGCACTCATTGGTGGTACAACTAATAAAATTATAGCTTCATCTTTAATAAGTATTTCAAGTTGCCAATGTAGTGTTAAAATATATTCACCTTTATTACTTTAAGATAAACAGTTCATTTACAGATACACACTGCATATAAGAATAATCATGACGTTTTTAAGGGAAAGTGACTTAAATGGAAGTAAGAACCACAATAAATAACATGACTTCTGTTCATTCAGCACACTGGTTCTACACAAATAATCTCATATTTTATCACTTCATTAGATACACTTAATTTTGTAGGTCACTGACCAGATGAGAGTTTCATGATTTTAGTAAATCTGATGTGATGTTGCTGCCTCTTTTAATTTTGAAGGAGCATGCTGGCTCAGCTAATATGTTTGTCCATTTAAACAGCTCTCCAATTTGACTGAAAATTAACTTCAGAATGTCAATATAAGTCACACTTGATTTCTAAGTATGACAAATTGTTCAGAAGTAAAGTTTCATGGTTTCATAAACCTACTGCAAATAGTTGGTCACTAATAACCAGATAGTATCCGCTGACTTGGCTCATCTTTTTAGGAAACAGTCTGTTGACAAAACTGATACCTGCTTCCATATCTGACAGATATGATGTGACCGACCCCTGATTACTGAGTAAGGTAGATCCCCAGACTCTTACCTTTGCATAGCCTCTCTTGGAGTGTTAATCCTGTTGTGAACAAAAATTGTGTTTGTCTTGGTAGTCCTACTGACTACTCTGTCAAGGCCTTCTTTATTTACTTTTGCTGTAGATATCCTGCACCAGTTTTGCTCGGACCTTTGTTACTATGAATCTTGTTGGGGGGCATTATTTAATTTTATCCTGTTAAGTGTCCGATATTATTCATCTGGCTGTGGATTTCTTGACCTTGCTAATGGTGGTGCATCCACAAGCTGTATTACTCCTTGGTACAATGCCACCATCACATTTAATCAAAGTGAAGAAAGACGGGGTAGGGTATATTCAGAACATTGTAGTAACCAACTATTCCCTAAATCTGCAAAAGTATATCTACCTACCAGAAAGGGTGATAGAGAGAAAAAACATGAAGACATTTAAAAAAGGCACGGGACAGATGGCAAAAAGATGTAATCTAATGCTTTGCAAATTTTACCTGCCATAATGCTTTGCAAATTCTATCTCCCAACTCAAGTACCTGGGGTTCAGTCTTGATCTCATGCCACTATCTGAGCAGGGTTTAGCATGTGTTTCCTGTGCCTGAAATGGGTTTTCTCTTAGTAGCCTGGTTTCAGCTTAATGCAGTCACACAGAATTAATAATCAATTAGCAAGGATGCTTGTGGGGAGACTTTTCATTTTAGCATATATAGCACATAGTAAGTGTTAAAAATGATGCAGCACTAATCATGAAATGGTATCTGTAAATGGACTTTAATAGCTTAAGTTTTACAGCTCTACACTGCTTTGGTTTACATAGCTTTGTAGTTTCTGCAGCACACTGATGTGGCTTGTTGCATTTCGCTTAGTGGGATTGAGTGACTCTTCCAATGCTAAAATGTCATCCTCCATGTGAGAAACTAATAATGATCACACAATTTTTTTTTCAATCTAATATTATAACTACAGAAGACAGAGTTCTACAATGAGAACTTCTATGGACAATCATTTTCCTTCCTTATCATAAACCACATCACAAAAAGTTTTAACAGAGTTTATCTGCATCGGTTAATCCCTGAAACACATGAAGGATCTCAGCAGTGCAAGTAAGATATAAATACCTTAGGTAAAGTGATGCAACATGTTGTACAACTTAGACTGCCGGTGGCTGTTTGCAAATCTGTTATGTTATTGTTTCTTAAATTTTGATCTAATAATTTATAATTTACTGACATTTGTTTAGAAGCAAACTCTGAGCAGACATCCAGGTAGAAAAGCTCCAACGTATTGCATGAAAGCAAAACAAACACATTGATGGGCCCTGATAACATACCGAGATATTTAATAAATAGCATGAAACATGACCTCTCTGGGCCACTTGAATCACTTTTTAACTGGAGTCGTCAGTCAGGTTTTGTGTCCAAGGAAGGAACAGACAGACATTCACCTGCACAAAGGAGGTACAACCAGAGATCTGGGTAACTACAGGCCCACAATTCTAACCAGCATCATATGTAAGGCCATGGAAAAAATAATCATGGACATGATAAAGGAGGACTTGGGTAATCTGCAAACTCTAGATCCATCACAGTTCATCTTTGTTAAAGGAAGGCCATGCCTATCAAATCTGGTGGACTTTTTTGAGAGGGTCACCAAAGCATTGGATGAAGTTAAGACTGTGCAAACAGCTTACCTTAATATGGCCAAGGCTTTTGATACAATACTCCACTCGAGCATTATAGACAAACTCACTGATTTAGGTCTAAACCCTTTTTTCACCTACTATACAGTCAACTGTTTCACTGAGAAGACTCAGGTGGTCAAAAATAGGTGAGCCAACCTCCACCAAGAGGCCAGCCACTAGTGTAGTCCCTCAGGGCTCGGTACTGGGCCTGTTCCTTTTTGGTATCTATTTCTCTGAAATGCTGAAGGTTTATGGCTGACTAAGTTTGCAGATGATTGCAAGCTGGGGATTATCACTGACTCCCCTGCACACACTAACATTCTTCAAAAAGGTCTATGTCTGACTAACAAATGATGCCAAAACCATGGTCTTAAGCTCAATGTTAAGAAATACATAATTGTACCCTTTGGGAAGTCAACTATCCCAGCTAATTACCATCTTGATAATACACCACTAAGAGTTGACCCAGTGGTCAGGGATCTAGGTACACATGTAGACAGTAGCCTTAACATCGACCACAACGTGGTCACAGTGGTGAGGAAATCATTTTATGCTGCAGAACTTATAAGTAGGGGCATGGCATCTAGATACACAGAGGTCATTATCCCACTGTACTCTGCCCTCATCAGACCAATCACAGAGTACAATGATTACTTTGGTATGTACTTGACCAGATATATGCGGTAACTAGAAATCTTAGAGGTTCCTTATAAAAAGAATACAAGGCATAACAAACCTACCTTATGCAGTGTGCCTTAAAACCATTTCCTTCTACTCAGTCTCCTATGGATTTCTGAGGGGTGTCTATGCCTGATTTACAAGGCATCCACAAATCCTACATCTATGAATCTCCTACATATTCATAAGTCAAAGAATACCAGAAATACAAATCTAGGGACCTGCATTTTGTCTGTGACTTAAACAGAACATGCTGGAGAGACAGATATGTGTCCCAGAGACTGCCTCTCCTATGAAACAGGCTTTCTATCCATGCAAAGCTGAGTTTGTCTATATTACCCAGTTGAAGCACAGCCTAGACCAGTTGATAAGGAATAAGAAATTCACACTGGGCCTGGCACCCATGTCCCTTATGGACAGAGGTAGCTTATAAATGCCTGGCCCTCAATGTCCTCTTTGGATACAGGACATCATTATTCTTTTGGGAAAACTTGGCTAGGCATAGAAAGGCCCCCTGGGTCGTTAGCTTAGTAGCAGTCTATGAATCTATGAATAGAATATAGCAGATATAAACATTTGATATGGATTGTCATTTTTACAAGTATAATATAATAAAATATAATATAATATACCTGTAAATGTTTTCATTTTCACAAGTATAATACAATACAACATACTACAGAGCAAACAAAGAAATAATAAGATTGTCTACTGAGAGAAATGAGCTTAATTTGTTTAAATTAGAAGAGGTGAAGAGAGCTAGAGAGAGACAGACAGACTAAAGCAAGGATGAGATAAGTATGGAAAATACATGAATTTTAAAAGAGAAAAAAAGAGATAGTGGTTAGTTGAGAAAAGGATTATTAGTAAGTTGAGAGATGAGAGGAGATAAAGGAATATGTGTATATGTGAGAAGAGAAAGTACATGAATAAGGTTGACTGAGAAATAGATATTTAGAAATTATGAACATTTGAAGGATTTGTTCTTTCATAGCATGCCAAGTGAGTACGGTATTAGTGCAGACAGAGAGAAGATCAGGAGAACAGGAAAATAAAAAATGATTATAGCTGGAGACAGTGAAGAGAGATGATGGCTTCAGGAAAGTGGGATTAGCAGATAGGATGAAAGAGAAAATGGATTATATGATGGGACTAGCCTGGTGTGGAGCATGTGCAAAACCAGTAATTAGGATTGTTTTAAAAAACTTTTCAATGTGTGGAGGCTGGGTGATGACCTGATTGCTACAGGAAATGCATTCCAGGTTTTAGCTATCATGTTAGAGTGTAGGGAGTGTTTTGAAGATTTTTTTTCTGGTTTGTGTATGATAAGGAGTTGTTTATCATTTGACCTTAAGGGATGTTGTGGGATGTAAATTTGGAGAATTTTGCTAAACTGAAAAAGCTTATCAACTGCACTGTGTTCCCTAACTCCTAAGTGTTTGGTACTTTAATTTAAGGTATTGTGCTCCTATGATTTAATGGGATCTGCAGTGGATGGCACAGTCAACTGATTTGCCTGGGTTTGCATCTGTTGTACACTTGCACCCTCCATGAGGCTATACCTCCACTCAAAGCATAAATAATATGAGGTTTCTTTGTGAGTTGAAATGTTCCATTTAAAATGACTGCTCACATATACTGAAACATACTTAAAGAAGTTGCTTGACTAATAAAATGCTGGGCTTCTTTAATTAAGGAACACATCACACTCAGGCATAATGATGGATGGTAATGTCTTTATGTCTTTTTCTTTTGCTTAAATTTTAAACCATTTTGCAATAGTGCTACCTCATCAATATTGCTGCCTATGATCCAATCCATAACTATGTTATGCCTTCACTAATTTCCCAAGTCCCATCTTTTTCTTTTAAGGGATGCAATGGAGACGGAGGTTACTGCTGCATTCAATTAATTATAGGCAGGGAACTAATCCTTTAGAGACTGCCAGTCCATTTAATTTATTTTATGTTTGCCAGTCAGGTAGATGGACTGGTAATATTGACCTTTTTTAGACATGAACAGGATCAGAAGAAGGAGACAAACTTATAGGCACAAAGTGCAGTATACAACAAAGAGGTTGATATAGCTAGGAATAACTAGTCAACAGTAGAGCTGAGACAAATTTCACAAAAATATTGTAACACTAAAATGAATTATAGTAGAATAAACAACAATGGAGAATAATAGAGTACTTAATGCATAGGCAATACAAATTATACCGTGACTAACATATAGTCTATATGTTGATACAGTGATACTAAAATGATTTTGATGGTAAAGTACAAAATATAAAAATACAGGGGTCTTATATTGCATTATATACAATATATATGTATCACAGATTTCCTGAAGTACTGGAAAATATTTCTATGACTGAATAACCAACAAATGGAAAAGGCAGATGTAAAATGGAGATGGTTAAAAATAACCTTAACCTGGAGTGTATGTTCAGTTGCATTTAAATTATTTTAAATGGTTCAGATGCTATTACAGAGGTATTACAGAGATATTAAGAGTGAACTGTCGTCTATGTTTATGTATTAACAACAAACTCAGGTGGCTAGCAAATAACTAAATTCATGAATGACTATTTATTTTTGCGTATTTCACAGTTTCGGGGGACTGGTTACTAGAATGAAATAGAGTATACTGAATATGAGCCAAGATTTGTAATCCAAACAATTCCATGCAAGTCCACCATCGTGTAACCAGGAACCAAACAGCTGAGATTTACTGAACTCCAAACATAGTATAAATGTGGTGTTTTTGATCTAGTGACTTATTAATCATGTGTATTTTTAACACCACTCTGGGGATTATCATTAGACTGTGGTCATAAACATAAATTACAGTTTCCTCTGGGTGGTTCATTGTTACTGTAAGGGCACTGTTAGTAACGTAGTAGACTATCACCAGGTGAATTTTTACCTGTACCTCCTTCATGTGTTTTTAGTTACAGAGTGTGTATTTCCATTCTGCCAAAAGTTTTAGCAGAGTTTAATATCTGGTGATATATCTCCTCTAAATTAACAAATTACAGTGTCAGTATGCTTTGTGCTGGAGTACAGCTATTTCATTTTAAGAGGAAATGATAATCTATACTATTAGACTACTGGTCTTACTGTATTAATCCTTCTAAAAAGCAAATATTTTAAGATCATATGCATTTTTTACCATTTAATTTTGTAACTATGCTATCATCATGTAAAGTTGACTTTCTCTTTTAAACATATACAGTTTTGCTTTAGTGGAACTAGCTTAAGTTTAAAAAAAAATTGTATCATCTGAACAGCCCTTTGATAATATAATTGTGGGGATAAAAAGTAGGCAGTGGATGGGCATGTTTTCTATAGTCCGCAGCAGATTTTAACACAAAAAACTGGCACAGAATGCAGCATAATCAGTTATGCAACCAAGTGAAAAAATGAATCTAAAAATAGTTACTCAAATGCCATCTACATACACAAAGTATTTATCACGTAGGAGGACCATACTGAAAGGCTCAGCCAGGGTACATGTTGACTGCATTATAGCGGCACAAGAAAGAAGACAGACTGTGCTTTACTTTTATATCTTTTATTTTAAATCTTCATGTGTTTCTATTTTCCTAATGTCTCCTTGCATTTTAAACTCATAGCACTTTGGGAGAGTGGTGTATATATTACACGATTTCCCAAGCATCGATGAGCACTGAACTGATAAGAAATATGATACGAGTTAAAGAGGGGATTTAGATTACACTCTCAACTGAAAGGACGATAACAAAGGGAATATATGTTCTAGCAGTTACCTGAACAAGTGTATAGTCTCTGATATTTGGGTTGAAAATAGGATCCCTATGAATGAGGAGGTAAGAACAAAAATTTTGAATTTGATACCTGAGCCAGTTTTATTATGATAATCAGGAAAGGGGTGGTAGCTTAAGTAGTGGAATATAGGAGAAATAAAGTTATACGATAACTTTAACTGAAGAGGGATGTGATGATGCAGAATGTGAAAATGTAGAAGCATGAAAAAAAAGGAAAGCATTTGGAGAAAGTAGTAAAAACAACTATATTAAATCAAATTATATGATGTCACCAAATCAGTGAGCAACAACCATGGTGATCAAATAGTAACAAACACAGAGAAGGAAAAAAGGATAAGATGTTTATTACCAAGAATAAAACATGATTGTTTTACTATTTCTACTTTAAGAGGTGATAGAAATGTAAATACTGAGGACAGCCATAGAAAAGCTTTTAGAAATACAAAAAGATATGATATTGTCGTAACTGTAGGTGGTCTTAATGATGTCAGTAAGACTAAGTGAGATATTTTGTAAGGACAAAGTGGGTAAGATCTGTAAATTAGGTAAGAGACTGAGATTTGAAGTATTTTTCTGTGACTTCCGTCCAGTTCCGTGTCATAAGGACAATCTTCAATGTGTTGCAAGGCAGCTTACAAACATAATCACCCATCATTTAACAATATTACACTTTAGGAAGAAGTCATAAACAAGGACAAATATTTTTCTAGACACATAACTAATTCCTGTCATGTAAGTAACATATTCTTTATGTTAATTAAGATGATTAAAATGTTTTTTAGAAAGAAAGAAGATAGCTGTGGAATAAGATTAATGGAAGACTACTTAAGTGTATTATGACTAATGCAAAAATATAAAATAATACATTTGAAGCCTTGATTGTGTTTTTCCATTGTAAATAAACCACTTGCTTTAAGAGTTATGCAGGACACCATAATTACAGGAAAGAAAGGAAAGGTGCAGGAGTTTCAATCTATGTGAACAGAAAACTCTCCTTAGCAATTATTTGTAATAGTAATTTACATTAAACTATGCTCCAATTCACATGATAGGCTTATTTGTGCTTTTTAAAGATCACCAAATCATTGCATGGATGATCTGGATCTGTTTATTGTGGCACTGAGTAATTTCATGTGAAGTGATTATGATTTTATAGCTGGTGACTTAAATGCCCCTTACATCAACTAGACTTTTCAGATGGAAAACACTATTCCCATGGGACTATTAGAAGTAACAAGTAAAGATTTAGGTTATTCACAGATCATAAAGCCAACAAAGAAGTACAATATTTGGTAAAGAAATGTATGACTATGAAATTGTACTCTCCAGACAGAGCTGGATGGCTTTGATCATCTTTGTGTATTTTGCATACTGGCAAAAAAAGACTAAGAATTTTTTTTTTGGAAGATATCACTAAAAATCATTTTGTAGAGTTAGTTACTGGGATATAAATAAAGAAATACATAATTAGAAATGAAAACAAATACTGGATTATAAGAGAATTTCAGCTTCATGGGGGGATTTTTTAATGGATTTATAACTTCTTCGTACAAAAATATGTTCCTACAGTGACCAGTACATGTGATAATAAATCCATGTCCTGTTGGACATCTAGGTTAAATAAGGCAAAAAAATTAAGAAAACAAATCTTGACACATGTACAGAAGGTGACAGAATGAGTGTAATAAAATTAAATATCAGATAGTCAAGTTAAGTTTTAGGAAATTGTCAAGTCTTACAAAGCATAGTTATGAGTACAAACTGGTGAAAATACAGTCATTAATTGGAAGACATTATTCCAACATTTGAGAAATTATAGAAAGGGCACACAATCTAAAACAGTGTTAGAGCATCAAGCAGTTATTGTTATAGAACCAAAACTGTTGGCTAATCAATTTATGGCTACATTTGTACAATTAAAATCTAGTACTGGAGTGGATGTGACTTTAGAGGGATGCTCAAATGTATATGTATGTGCAGTTATTGCCACATAATTTGTGCAGAAAGCCCTTAAATATATTAATCCTAGGACTAGATGGACTTTGTGGGTTCTACTTATCAAAAATTGTTAGTCAGCTGTCCACATGCCTGAAGCATTTGTATTAGAGTTACCTTAACTTTGGATTTGTTTTCCCCATGTGAAAAGAGGCACTTGCGATTCCTACCTTTAAAGGGGGAGTTAAAAACACTGAATGACAGCTATCATCCAATCAGTCTGACTTGAATGTTAGGGAAATGTTTTGACTATATCATTAGTAACCTCCTCACTGAAGATATGAATGCAGGACTTAACCTACAACAGCATGGATTTATGGAATGTTAACTAACCTCATTAGTTTTTATGAACTCGTTTGGTAAATTGTGGATCATTGGTGTATTTGTATCTTGCAAATATCTTTGATTCAGTGCATCATGATAGTCATGAGTGAAAAATCATTAGCAATTATTGTAATATATGTTGGAAATGGCTAGAGGGTTGACCTTGCATGGTCAAGATCCATAATCTTGTATCAAAGGTTAAAAAAATCTTGAGGTGGGTTATCCCCTGGGATCAGTACTGGATCAAAAGTTGTTTACGATTTTATGTCATATTTCCCTAAGAAGGATAGAATTTAACACAAAGTGTGATCAATAGTTTCTATCATGGATGATCAGTTTAAACATCATGCCTTTCTGGATAATCTAGAGATATGGGCAAAACAATGGCAATATTGAGTTTAATGCTAAGAAATCAAGGCTGATCCACTTTGGAAATAATATCTGCTGCTATCCCTATGCATTGAACAGTAAAATTCAGGAAAAGATGACAAATAAAAGGGATCTTAGACCGATCATTAATGAGGAATTTGCATCTGAAGCAAACACGAGGGCCATCACAAGGAAATGTTACAAGACAATTAAAGATACATTAAGAACTTTCACCAGCGGGGACAAAAAAGCATTACTTCCATTTTACAAAACAATAGTTAGATCTCAAGCTGAATGTGTTTATAATTATAGAAATGACCAGCTTAGAAGATTGTCAAGGGTACAGAGGAATTTTATTAAGAAAATTAGACAGGTAGAAGAAATATATGAGAAAAGTTTGGAAGTGCTTTCACTGTGCTCAAACTACAGATTAATAAGAAGTGCCTTCATTTTAATGCAGAAGTGTATACACAACAGCAGCTGACATGGGTAATGAAATCATAAATCACTCTGCAGAGATGTGGAATAACAGGGAATGTGTGTCAGTCCCAAAAGGTGTTAAAAGAACTAGAAATCCCTCCTTTCACCATAGAACTGGTGGATGTCAAACTCACTGTCACCTAGAATTAGAAATGTTGGTGGCTTGATGTTCTTCAAAACAGGGTTAGATAGCTGGCTAGGAAATACAGTTTATAATCCTAATCTGATAAGTGGCAAGCTGTTAGAAGGCCTAATTTAAGGCTATAAACACACATTTTAAATCACTGAACTATTGAAATACTGATGGGAGAAACAGCCTGGTTGTTGGTCATTTCACCAAGAATGGGGTTTATAGCAAAAATGAAAAGGTCAAGGGAAAGTGGACAACCTTGCCTGACCCTGGCATCAGATAATAGAACTGTATCCATTAACTGAAATGCAAATGTTTCAAAGTTTAAAAGATTATTTGGAAACTGAAAAGTGATGGACTACAAACATATAATGGTGATTTACTGTTAAAAGCTGAAAAAATGAAATACTTTAAAAAAAATCATGATTTATTTTGTCAAAAGCCTTCTATGTCACAACTAATATGATTGTGGAGTTGTTACCAAATTACATGTGTTGGGACTGCATATATAATATTATGACCTGAATTAGTTGATTAGCAAATGGAGTTATCATTGCAGGTACATGACCAAATTGAAAGTGCTCTGCTGTTTGAAGGAGGAATCTTAAATACCTATTAATAATTTGTGACCATATTTTATAATTTGTGTTTAACATTGGTACTGAATAGTAACTGTGTTTATCAAAAGTGATGTTATTTGGTTTTAATAAAAAAAACTGTTTTGTTAAAAAATAAATCCCTCAAAGTCAGTAGCAGGTGTATGCTAATTTATGTGAGAGAATGTAAATGAAGGATTTAGAAAAATATCACGAGTCAACATGTCAGAGATAAAAGCTGTACTTTTAGGTAAAGTTGAATGGTTTCCAGGAAACCTGATTCTAAAATAAAAAGTCAGCAGTCTGCTGTTGAGAACTCGTCTGGACTGAAAAGTCACAGGCAATAATCTGCCAATACTCATTATTAAAGGGGCATCTTTGACCATTTGATCTTCTGACTTGATTTACATTATTATTTTTTTTTTTCATTGCTAACCAAGCAGAGAAACATATTCCCCCTGATCTACATGTACATGTCAAATACACTAGAACTGGTTGTGCACACAAATCATTGAGGCACATTTAGTCTAAAAACTGTCAAACTTACCTTTTGTCAAAATACCACTAGTTTGAATCAGCAAGCCAATCAAACATTTCTGATTCATTAAACAATATATATATATATATATATATATATATATATATATATATATATATATATATATATATCGTTAACTTGTAGACATAATTTGCCTGTATAGTGATATTGTTAGGAAAGAGTGCTTAGTACTCCAGTGCTTAGTGTTGAGGTTAGGGGCCAGGGTAAATGTAGGCGAATGGCTAGCACACATGACTAATGCTATGCAAGAGTATAATGTGTAGCGGTTCTAAACACTGTCTACTTGGAATGGCAAATCACGCTACTCACCTGGTGCATCTCCCACTGACACATGGGCAGCGTGTTCACAGTTGCAGCCCTAATAGTACTGAGCAATGGTAATGCATATGGTCATGTATGAATATACTAGGCTAATATGCTATCAATGTTCTGCATGTCTAGCATTTGCTACTACTCACTTGTGGCATCTCCATCAGACATTCAGTCTGTGCTGACAAATCCAGTTCCAATATACAATTAACCACCAGAAATTTGTGAGTTGTTGGTTTGTTCACTGAAAGTTATAATTTATTTATTTATTTTTTATTTTATTTTACTTTTGTTAACCGGGAAAATCCAACTGGACTGGGTCCATTTTCAGTGGAGGCCCGGGGAGAAAAGCACTGCAGAAAAGATAACAGTAACAATGTTGCAATAATACAAAATACAAAAAACAAGCACATTTTCAAAGTAGAATACAACAGCTGAGATGCATAACAACAGTTGCCATGAGAGGACCAATCAAAAATTACATAGTAAGTTAAAAAGAAACATAGATGCATGGCTCTTATAAAGACCTGCTCAGTCAGTTGGTGATGTCTTGTGGGATTGGACCAGGTGGCAGGTGACCCTGCAATACACCTGCAGCTACACAGGGTGAATTAAATGTACTTCCTTGTGTCTGGGCTGTTTTCAAACCTTGAGCATCCCACATTTTTTTTTACGTCCAAGCATAAGTGCACATGTTCTCTTGGATTCACATTTCTGATTGTTTTAAATGTACACCTGACTACCACATGGGATTATATTTATTGTTTAATAAAGAAAAAATTGTTTTGAGTGTATTTTAAATCTGTGGTCTTAAACATTTTTCCAGCAAGAAGTGAAACAAAATTTACTAATCAGTAATAACAAAATTACCAATTTCAGAACATTTCGCCAATAAAAGACCACTCAGACTGCTCTCATAATCCACCAACCTCCATACTCCTCAATTACGGACAGCTTACTGACTTTTTAACATGTGAGATATACAAAGTATAAGCAAGCCAGCTGCTGGTAAAGAAACAACACCATTGACACTGAGTTTAATGTATAAGCGCTTTCGTTCCTTTAATCACTGCTCGGAACTTCAGCAGATTCATGCATCATAGGAATCACAAAAATATATATACAACTCATCCTTGATATTTATTTTTGATTCTGCCTATAAGAAATCTATACATAAATATTATATATACCTTGATGATATCCTTATTTTATGAAATAACAATTTAGGGAAAATACCATATTTTTGGAATACATTAACACTACTACTACCTTTTTGTCATTTATACATACTACAGATGTGAACAGTTATAATTGCTTGGATATGCATCTTTACAATAACAAACAAGAAATGATGTTTGAGTCCACTATTTATAGAAAACTGACTTATTCCAACAGTTTCCTTCACTTTGACAGTAAGCATCCTTTTTGACAAAAAAAGAACTTAGTAAAAGGACAAATGATTATACTGTCAATGTTAATTCTGTAAGGAACTCAATGGCATGAAGGAAATATTTAAATAGAGGAACTACCCTGCTTGACTTTTGAATGAATTTGTTTTGACAATTTTGAGAGATACAAAGACCCAGTATGCCCCTTTATAGCAGTATCTCGATTCCCAGAACAAGTCAGTGAGAAATGACTTTGACCCTAGTAGGAACTTAGTTTTGACTTATGATGACAACTCTCCTGGAATTAAATATATTATAGAAAAAATTAGAGAGGCTTGGGAGTGCCTTCTGTAAGAAGTCTGCATGTCCTCCCCGCGGTTGGGTAGCATTCGAAAGACATGCATGCGTAAATGAGCATGCCAATCATTAGCAGACTGGAGTTCCGCTGTGGCGACCCCTTACCAGGAAAAAGCTGAAAGACAAACAACAAGAACATCACAGAAAAAATTACAGAGGAGTTTTTGAAGCTTTTGAGTTGACTAACAAGTCAGGGACACTGTCTAAAATTGTTTATAAAAGAGGTAGAATTGTGAATAATTCGTTTGAAAGAAACAGTAAAGGAAGTGTGGACCACAGGAATGGGAGAATGGAGAAGATGAAAAAATGTGGTTTCTATACACATTGCAGGTTTATTTACCAAACTACCAACCAAACAATAGGTCATTTTGATAAAATCCTTTCAATGCAATGCTGTTTTGATTGTGACATGAGAGGGGTGGTTTATGAACATGTGTGTCTTGTCATGCTTTCTGTACTGGAAAGACAGAGAACAAGCTTAAAGAGAAGAATTTACCAACACATCTATGCAATTAAGAAAAAGGATACTATTAATACACTATGTAGTCATGCTAATGAGGGTTTGAGTTTTAATAAGTTTTTTTGTGTCTTGGAAAAGGTAGCCATTAACATCAGAGGAGGAATCTGGTCAGCTTACTTAGAATAGAGACACTTACTGGCAGATTTTACTTAACACAATTCAGTTTACAGGAATTAATGATAGAATCTCTATAAGTACGCTGTTAGCTTTGAAAGCAGATAAAATATGAATTTACTCAAGTTATTCACACTTATTAACGGTTTAGGAAATGTTTATTTAATTTTTGTAGTAAGCTATTTAATGTCTATATCGGTTTTAATTTTTAAGGGGTTGTTATCAATTGTTTTATTACGTGAATTGATTTTGTAAGATTAATTGTGTTTTTGATTTTATTGTGAGTCTTGGTTTATTGTTGTGATTCCTATGATGTATGAATCTGATGAAGTTCCGAGAAGTGATTAAAGGAACAAAAGTGCTTACTCATTAAACTCAGTGCCAGTAGTGTCATTCCTTTACTGGCAACCAATTTGCTTGTGGTTTGTGTATCTTTGTTATTTTAATTTTGAAGTTTAATTAAAAAGTATTACAGTAAAATATTACAATTTGCTTTACACAAATGAGCACAAGACCTGCAAAGATAGACTAATGACTGTTTAACTTTATAAGTTTATCAAGGTTATTCACTGTCATCCACAAATAGTCCCTGTAGTCAGAAAACATAGTAACACTGTTGATTGTTTACACTTCAGAAGTCTGACTGTGATAAAAAAAATTAACAATAATAATGCCCAAACTAACATATTTCAAGTTTGTTTCTCACAAACACACACATACACACACAGTATTCCAGCTTACTTCACACAAATACTAGACCATAAAGCCAGATTAAAGGCTGTTTGAAATGAGCAGATGAGTGCTACATAAGGTGTTTCATCCAGAGAGAGCTCCCCCACCCCCACCATTGGTTAATGACACTTTGCTGACTGTGTATACTTCTTACTGTTATGAAAAAATAAACTGTATGTACTTTATTAGTAGTTTTGACTAAACAACATGACATAATGTAAAGATCGCTAGCATCATCCCTAAGACCCATCCATGTGCAACACAGTTTAATGACAAGAGCATGCGTGATATAAACAAAAGACATGTTACCTACCTGACAAGATATGCTTAGTCAAAATGGATAATCTGCAAAAGTAACTACTCATCTGACTAATTCTACATTAAACAGTACTGTCACTAATACAGATAGTCTTTTGCTTCATTCACAGAGGCAAGTACCTGCTACCCTTGAAGAATAAATGGCTTTTGTTGCATTAAAAATTGATGTGCTGATTACATTTCCATAGTATTTCCTGACATTGATCAGCTAAAGCATCAAGGAATGTCTGGCAAAAAAAAAAAAATAGCCACAAAGCAACAAATATTTACCTAAATGCAGAAATCTTTCACAATACAATCTTGCATCATAGTAATAAACGGCAATGACTGCATACTAAAGTTGGGAACATCACCATACTATATATATATATATATATATATATATATATATATATATATATATATATATATATATATATATATATGTGTGTGTGTGTGTGTGTGTGTGTGTATGTATATATATATATATATATATATATATATATATATGTGTGTGTGTGTGTGTGTGTGTGTGTGTGTGTGTGTGTGTGTTTCGCGAAAGCCGATTCACCGAATCAGCAAAATAAAAAAAATAAAGATATTAAACACAGTTTTGCAGGGGGGCATGCCCCCTGCGCCACCCAAGAGGCTCCAGAAGCTGTTGAAGACTGGGGGGTGGAGGGTGAGAGGGGCACTTAGTAATCTAAAAAGGGCAATTTTTTAAAACTATTTACTACCACAACATAAGTTCACTTGGAGGACATTTTAAGCTTAGCCAGTTTCCCTTTTGGTGTTTGAATCAACATTTCCTGATTGGTCTTACCATATCCCATGGCTGTTAATTGTATATTAGCCCTAGTGAGAATAAATGTGATCATACTATAGATAATTTGAGGGGACCCATGTAAGGGATGCAGCATTTAGGAACTGCCTCTATCCATTAGTGGCATGACAGGCAATCCTGGAGTACATTTTATATTACCCATCCTTAGATCCAAGTTGCATTTGAATATGGACAGGGATGAGCTTTGTTTTACTTGAATGGATAATCTGTTCTGGAACAATGGTAGCCTCTGTGATATATATCCATCTCTCCACAACATTCAGTTTAGATACCTAGACTATTTCTAATGCCATTTGACTTGCTGATGTTCAGTAGGTCCATCTGTATTAGGATGTCTTGTATGCCAGACATGTCACCTCTAAGCACTCTGTAGGATACTGAGTATAGTGATAAATCTTTGAGGTGGTCCATGTAAGACCTACTGTTTAGGACTTGTATCATTTTAGTAAGGTATCTCTGTGGGTATTCCAATTGTTCCATGGGGCTGGACAGATACATGTCAAAGTGGGCATTATACAAAATGATTGACCTAATGAGGGCTTTGTAAAGGGGGAAATAACATCTCTAGATCTAGTCACAATCAATTTGTTTATAAGCTGTGCAATATAGAAAGACTTCCTTACGACTCTAGGCATATATTGGTCAAAAGTTAGGTCACTGTACACACAAGTTCCCAAATGCCAAACAACTGGGTCAGTTCTCAGGGTGCATTGTCAATCTGGCAGCTCCCTGGAGTAGATGACTTCCCAAAGGATATCATAATGTATTTCTTGGAGTTTAGTTTCAATTCACGATGCTGGCACCAGTTATTGTTTGGGACAAATGTTCCTGCATGATGGTTAAGTCATTTGGGGATTCAGTAACTGCTCTTAGCTTGCAGTCATCTCAAACCTAGTCGGCCAAAGCCTTTTGGTATTTCCTTTTGCTTTTGAGATGTATATGCCAAACAGAAAAAGTCTCAGCACTGAACCCTGGGGGACTCCACTAGTGACTGGTCTCTTCCCGTGTTTTGATCTCCTACTTCCTGTGACCAAGCATACATGTTTGCATTCTTTGATTTGCCTTCCTGATTGTGTTAACCTGATTGTATTAAATTATATTCCTTGTATAATACAGCACCACTTGTTAGAATGTGTTTTAAATTTGTAGTTTGGAACAGTCTTCTAGTAAGCAATGATACAAAATGTGTGAACCAATAATGACAAAATAACCCATTTCAGAAAATTTCAACCATAAAAACGCCACTCAAACTTCTGTCATTACAATCCACCAATATCAGTCTTCTTCTTCTTTTGGTTTTTCCCAGTCAGGGGTCACCACAGTGGATCACCTGTCCGCTCATGATTGGCAGTGGAGTTTTACCGTGTTGAGTTGCCAGCCCGGCGCCCAACCTTCCACAGAAGACACACACACACACACACACACACACACACACACACACACACACACACACACACACACACACACACAGGAGCAGCATAACTCCTGCAAATAAAAGAACAAAACTCTCCTTACTGGCATGACTCTGGCTCTTGCAGCACCAACAGAGCAGTGGCAGCATAACTCCTCTAACACAGAGCAAATAAGAGAATAAGAACAACTAATTTAGTTAGTTTAACTTCTGCGTGCAAATCCATGTTAGCATGAAAACTCCAGTTCATTAATTTTTCCTGACAGGTCTTGCAGCTGTAAAAGTGGGGGGACTCCCCCTCCCCCTGGTTCAATGGTTCTGGCACCCATGCCCATATTGCCGCTACTTAAATATACTAACTCTCAGATTGTACTATAGTGGGAAAAATGATACTTCCTTAGCCCCACTGCAGTGCGATTTCGGTGTGAGTATATTAAAGTAGTGGGGGTGTGGGGTCGTAGGGGGCCTGCCCCCCCTGCAAAACTGTATTTAATATCTTTATTTTTTTATGTTGCCGATTCAGTGAATTGTCTTTTGCGAAAGTGCACTTTCATCGAAGTGCACTTTTGTGGAAGTGGGGTCGTACTTTTCATTTTCGAGATTATGTAATTTCGATAAAGAAAAGTAGACCCACAGATATATATATATATATATATATATATATATATATATATATATATATATATATATATATATACATACACAAACAACAGAGACCTCCAAAGAAGAAATGCAAGCAACCTCCACCCCCCAACACAATCCAAACGACACATAGTCCACATACTCAGTGTGCCACTCAACTACAGCCCATAAGGCATAACGTACCCAACACTCTAGTCATAGGTGACTCTATAGTCAGGCACACTGATGTTCTACTCACCAGGCTAAACAAGGAAAATGTTACTGTCAGCTGCCTGTCAGGTGCCAGGATCCACCACATAACGCACACACTCAGGTCACTCCACAATATGACTCTGTCATTGTCCATGTTGGTGTGAATGACCTGAGACGTACCTCCCTGGACTACATGAAAAGAGACATGGAGGAGCTCTCTGATCTTGTAGCCCAAGCCGGTGTGACCCTAGCCCTGAGTAGCATCCTGCCATCACCCAGAATGACACCACAGTACAAGGACAAAATGATTGACTTTAACAATTGGCTAAGCTTCTGGTGTCATTCTAAGGGAATCCAGTATCTGTCTTCCTGGGATGACATGATCGACAGACAACGCTCCTTTGCCAGAGATGGCCTGCACCTGTCACCCTTGGGATTCCGGATACCGGCAAAGGCTCTTGCCACCCCTATAGTGCCTTTTTTAGGCAAGGTTCAAATGACAAATTCATCACCGTAACAGGTACAAGCAAGCAAAATCTGAGGGTAATGCTACTCAATGCTAGAAGTCTAAACCTCAAAATGCACTCACTCGAGGCACTCCTTAAAATGGAGAACATTGACATCTGTGCAGTGACAGAGACCTGGTTCAAAGCTCCAGAGAGCACCCCTGCATTAATTCATACCACACCTTTTGGCCACCAAACCCGGACCGAAACACTAAAGATGGAGGCGTGTCCATATTCATTAAGGATATCCACACCTCTAAGCTAGTTGCTCAGCATAATGCATCCGAGATTATCCAAGTTCAACTAACTCTGGGCAAAACCGCAATCCAGATTGTAGCTAGCTACAGACCCCCCACCATGCCCCAGGATTCCCACTCCTCTTTTTTTGATACACTGGAAAATATTAAGGTACAACCCAGCACTCTAATAATGCGTGATTTCAACTACCCTACCATTAACTGGGAAAACTACTCATGTACCAACTCTTTTGCTCAATGTTTTCTGGAAATCATCAATTCCAACACTTTGGATCAACTTATCCACACCCCCACCAGAGGCAGCAATATCCTAGACCTGATCATCACCAACATGGGTGACCGGTGTTCCACACCAGAGGTCAGCTCCTCGTTGGTCACATCCGACCACAAGCTAATCACCCTAGACATCCGCATCCCGCTCCCACCCCCCATTAGGAAAACAACCGTAAAAAAATTCTCCAAAGGCAACTTCACACTTCTTAAGACAGAAGTGGCAAACTTCATGACACCCATGCAGATGGACAATAGAGGTACGACTGCTGAATCCTACACAAATGCACTTTATAAGCACTTACACGAGTGCATGGATCATGCTATCCCTAACAGAACCAAGATGCTATCCTCCAAAAAAAGGAAGCCAGTCTGGTGGTTTTCTGTCATAAACAAACTCTACAACAGAAGAAAGAAACTGTTGCAAAAAAGAGTAAAATCCCATGATTGGAGGAACTCCCTGGTCAGCCTCAGTAAGAAGCTGAGATCCCTCATAAAATCCTCCAAAGCTAGTTATGAAAACAAAATTGCCACTGATTCTAAAAACAACCACAAAGTATTCTATAGCTATGTCAAAATCTCAATGGCAACACAAAGATCTGCTCTAAGTTACAGCACAATGACACTAAATATACAGAACCAACTGATATTGCCAACATCCTGGCAGATAGGTTCATTGCAAACTTTACCCCCCTCTCACCCCCTAAAGGGCCCATCTTTATACTGGAAGAATGCAAAGTTCCTGTAATCACGGCTGCACAGGTAAAAACTTCACTCTCCAAAGCCAAGAACACAGCATCCATGGGACCTGACAACATCCCAGGCTGCCTTCTACATGAACTACAGAATGAACTGGCACACCACCTTAGTACCATGTTCAATCATAGCCTCACCTCAGGCTTTGTGTCCATTGAATGGCGCACCATGACAGTTATCCCATTCCACAAAGGGGGGGCTACAACAGACCCCGGGAACTACCGCCCCATTAGCCTGATGAGCCTCATCTGCAAGGCCATGGAACGTATCATCATGGAACTCATAAACAAAGACATTGGAAATCTCCAAACCCTGGACCCCACACAGTTTGGGTTTGTAAAAGGCAGATCATGTCTCCTAAACCTGATAGACTTCTTTGAAGTAGTCACCAAAGCCATAGATGAGGGTAAGGTGGTTCACACAGCCTATCTAGATCTTGCCAAGGCGTTCAACACCATCCCTCACTCTGGAATTATAGATAAACTCACTAAACTAGGTATAAATCCCTATGTCACAAGATGGGTTGCCAACTGGCTTACTGAAAGAACCAACACTGTGAAAGTAGCAGACTCCAAATCAGACTACAGACCAGTGACAAGTGGAGTACCACAGGGTTCAGTCCTGGGTCCTCTCCTGTTTGGTATCTACTTCTCTGAAGTACAGGCTAACACAGAAGGTCTTTGGCTAACTAAATTCACAGATGACTGCAAACTAGGAGCCATAATTGAAACTCCTAATGATGTGGACATCCTACAAAAGGGCCTCACTGAGACAGATGCCTGGTGTCAAAGACATGGTGTCAAGCTCAGTGCCAAAAAGTACATTGTCATCCCCTTTGGTAAAAATTCTGTACCCATGTACCACATAGGCGGTAGTCTACTTAACACCGAAAGTGTAATAAGAGACTTTGGGACACAGGTGGACAGTAGTCTCTCCTTTGATAATCACATCACCAAAGTGGTCAGGAAATCCTTCTACGTGGCACACCTCATCACAAAAGGTTTCTCATCCAGAAAAAAAGAGGTCATTGTTCCCCTCTACTCATCACTCATTAGACTCATTATAGAGTACAACGCCCCTTTTGGTATGTACCTCACAAGACATCTACAACAACTGGAAAAGCCACAAAAATACCTCACAAAGAGGATTACTGGCCTCTAACAGATGCCTTACGCAGACCATCTCAAAAAACTCCAGCTTTACTCCGTCGCATATCGCCTACTCAGAGGTGATCTCTGCCTAACATACAAAGTTATGTCAAACCCAGAGCTGTTGGACATGCTCCATTTAAAGAAATCCCAGTCCCTCCGAGCTACACGCTCTAGGGACCTAAATCTTGTCACCACAATAAACAGAACATGCTGGAGGGATAGATTCTTGTCCCAGAGACTTCCCATACTCTGGAACAGACTACCTATCTATGTCAAACAGAGCTCCTCATTAGCACTCTTCAAGAAAAATCTTGATGATTGGATGGGTAATAGGAAATTCACCCCAGAGATCACTTCTGTGGTTCTGCTTGACAGGGGCACAGGAAAATAATTTTATTGGGTGGCGAAAGCCAGGGTCCATTTTTGGCTAGGCTTGTATAGGCCCTAGGGCCAATAGCCTAGTACCTACCTATGAACCTATATATGCACACGGGTCCCAGACAGTTTGCTGAACGGACGTTTCTCTGAAACTGAAACAGCCGGGCATACTTGTGCGAAAGTGCATTTTGCCAAAAAAGCACTTTCACACAAGTATGTTAACAGGTAAGGGGAATCACGGGGGAATGGCTGTTGCTGAGATCATAGTACAGTGGGGATAAGGGAATATTCCATTTTCCCCACTGTAGTGCGATCTCAGAGTGAGAATATAAAAGTAGGGGGGTGTGGGGGCACAGTCCCCCACATGGGGGGTTCAGGGGGCTTGCCCCATGCGTAAACATTTGTTTTGTGTTTTCATGTATTTGTTTTTGTTTTTTTTTGTAGTGTTTCTGAGGGACTTTAGCGAAAGTGCTTTTTTGGCAAAAAGCACTTTTGCTAAAGTGGATTCGGTGATTTGGTTTTGGACAATTGAACTTTCTTCAATCGTCCTAGACTCATATGCACACACACACACACACACACACACACACACACACACACACACACACACACACACACACACACACACACACACACACATACATAAATACTGAACTGACAAATGTCAACCCCCTCCACACTTGCTGGAGGCTGTAAAGAAACAATAACATGGGATGTGTTTAGACTATATTATACAACCCAGCCTATCCATTCTTCAGTGCAATGAATAAAACCAAATAATTAAAATTCTGTAGCTGCTGCTAAAGCAGCTTTTGTTCAATAAACTAACAAATCAAACAAAAGTAAGAAATATTCTGACTTTTAGCATAGTAAAGTAATTTGATTTGCCTCACAAAAATCAGTTCAGTCCTGCAGAGCTGGAATAATTACCGGGGGGGGGGTACCATTTCCATTTACAGATAGCACCCCTGCCCAGCAATTATAGCTATTTGTATTGTCCATGCAAATCCGTAATGTCCGACTAGAATAAAATAAAACTAATAAAATAACTACCACAATGTATTTCAAACTCCATTTTATACAAACACACAACTGTTCACCAGCCCCACGGCCCATATCTGGTTTCCTGCTAATTCTGGATATCTGAGTATAACAAAATAAAATTAAAAAAAATTAAAGAAAATTATAGGCAGTCAATGTATTTCAAACTCCATCTTATACAAACAAAACAGTTGCTCCCTAGGGCCCACAGCCAATATGAAATCGTCTGCCAAAAATAATTTGTGCTCTTCATGTGTGTGGCTGTAATGAAATAAAAGAAAGGCGATATCACACACTGACTGGGATTTAGAAAGGTTTCTCCACGAAGGGGAAGCCTTAACTTCCCCCTTGCAATTAGCATTTCCAATCCACAGATTGCCCTTCTGCTGAGGTCTTCTTCTACCAGGAACTTCACTGCAGAGAATGGTCTTACTGGCAGTGCTGTAAGCTTATGCAGCAAACTGGGGAAGAGCATAATACCAATTAGCCATGAGCTCTCCTGCAGAAATGCCAGCAGCTCCCAGTTTTAACTGCTGAGTGATTCAGAGAATCACTCACCTTCATAAATTTTTACAGTTGATGGGAAACAGTTAACACTGTCAAAAGACAGAGGTCACTCTTGTGGAAGAAGTCACAATGCATAAGGTCAGCAAATACATGAGGGTTGTTGGTGTGCTAATGTATGTATGTGTGTGCTTGTGTATGTGCATGTCTGTAGAAGCATGAATGAAGCTCAAGGTGTGTGTGTGTGTGTGTGTGTGTGTGTGTGTGTGTGTGTGTGTGTGTGTGTGTGTGTGTGTGTGTGTGTGTGTGTGTCTGTCTGTCTGTCTGTCTGTATTGTCACACTATGAGAATCAGGTAGGGAGCTAAGAGCCTGGATATGTTTGCATCTGTTGAACTGTGATTGTGTGTGGGAGAATGGGTGAGTGTTTCCATGAGAATGATCAACTGCGCGGGGTTCTTGTTTATTGATGGGTAGATTAGTGTGAGTGGGTGTGTGCATGCATGTGTGTACATGGGTGCCTGAATGTTTGTTTGTGTATAAGTGCAGGTAGGTGCCTTTACGAACATGATACATGGGCTGCTAAGGAGAACACTACAATCAGCAGGTGTGAAATCACATGCTAATGAGCCCACAATGAGATTTTTCTCATGGTGGCCATAGTTGTCTCTGAATCACAGTTTCTCACAGTCTTGGTAACTGACCTCCCAGTGGTATTCAATCAATGTGAGCAGTGAGCATTTTCTGAATCTTATGGAGTGTATTTCAAACGCTGTTTTACATAATATATGATGGGGTCTAAACTGACAGATGGCAGAAAACTTGGGCATAGAGAAAAACCCTCAGTGACCATAAAGGATGGCTGTCGGCCCAATGTCACTTCCACTACTTGGGAATCCATTTCTATCAATAAGGTGCTCCCAACAGAAAGTTGAATATCACCACAATATAATGTGAGTCTATACAGGACTGGGACCTGCATTGTACCCATAGCCGGCCTTTGGCATAGACCAACTAGGCGGCTGCCTAGGGTGCCACTCTAATAGGGGCACTTTTCCAGTATTTATTTGGTGTAGGTAGACCAGGATGGGGGCACCGAGTGATGTCGTGGGGGGCGACGTGGAGCCCTTTTGCCTAGGGCACCAGTTGACCTAAGGCCACTCCTGATTGTATCAAAAGTATTTTATAACTGTTTCATAAACATCTAATACAGTGAGAAACTTTTAAACTTTGTGTTGGATTGACACTATTTCCCTAAACCTCTGTGCTTACACTTTGAGGAAGAGAGCCAACCTTGTACAAGCTTTTAGTGGCTCATTCATAATGGTGAAGCTCTGAGAGACTGTTAAGCTGTTTAGACAATTTTGTGTACCAGTTTTAAGTTGTGGTTGCAAATGGACTGAAATATTCTGTTTCATTACAAGCTTTAATTTGTTTTGCCATGTTTCACTGTGTACTCAACTGGTAAAAGTAAAACCCATTTTATGTTCTTCCAATAAATAAATTACAGACTGAATGTAAAAAAATGAATAAAGTAGAATCATGGAAAGAAAAAGAAAGCAAAATACATTTCCTGAGAACAATACCAACACTTTAAAATAGAAAATAAAAAAGCAACAGTCATCTCTTGAGAAACATTGAAAGCATAAGGGTTTGCAAAAAAAAAAACATAAAGAGATAAAGACAGCATAAGCTAAACCACAATTGTATTTAAAAAAATATAATCAAAAGCATGACATTAGAGCAATAATTTAGGAGAATACAATAAACGCAGGATCAAAACTATGTAAAAAGAAAACAAATAATATAAAACTCTATGGAAAAGTGCACTAAAAGCTTACAACAAAGAGATGAAAGTGCTGCTATGTAATTAATGCAATGCAAACTTTTACACATAGAACAATGAATTATCAAACAAAACTCTAGCAATTATAATCAGTAGTAGGCATGTCATGGAAATGTGGGGAAATTCATTTTCAGATTATAAATATAAATAAATTATAAATTTATATAAATACATGAGCATACTGATACGCTTCTCAATCCTAACTTAAAATATAAACTTTCTCAGAGTAAAATGCAGCATGAAAGCCGAATGTTGCATAACATTAAATCAGGGGCCAGTACTTTCACCTGATTGACAAAGAAATAAACAAATAAGAATGAAAAGTAAAGTAAATATATAGTAGAGAAAGTTAGTAAAAAGCATAAAGAAAACCAAAACCGATGTCTAAAGAAGCATATTCAGGGCCATGTTATTCTCTCAAGTGCATTAAAACCTGGACACCGTAATTCACTGTAGAATGAAGATGCTTTCCTTTGTGACTACTTTTAGATGCCTTTAATTAACAAAGGAAGAAAGGTATTATATATAAGGCATGCTTTTTGTTCTGAAAAGAAAATAGCAGTTATAGCTATTCCTGAGTTAGTTAGCTGTGAATTTCACATTCAACCTTTGCTTACCTATATTTATCCATTGTTGAAAAAGATAAAACATAGAAACTAAACACATTTAATAAGACATATTGTGAAAATAAAATATTCTCACACCGTGCATTATCAAATATATAACTGCAAATTTTCCCTGAAATAAAATGAGCACAAATATTATCTAAAATATAACTCTAAGATGACTAACAAATCTGTATGCTTCCAAATAACCATTACCTAAGAAAAATCAAAGCCACAAGTCAAGTCTGTTACAGATGACAGAGATATTCACTATCAGCATGTAACTTGACTGGAAATGGCCACAAATCCAGTAAAGTATGAAAAAGGCAGAATACCTCAAATAAGAATTATTTGACCCAGTAATCAGCGGAAATATAACTGGGTATCATTGTACTCTACAAGTTAAATGGGATGAGGTAAGAGCTATGATGTAACAAACAGAATCAAATAGTGTAATGCCTTATGACATGATGGACGCATGTAACAAATCTGAGAAACTGATGATGAATGAAAATGATACATGTTTTAAAATAGCTACTTTTAAAAAGTACTTAGAAGTCAGTATAACTCCAAGGAGTCTGAGGGTGTTTAAAGCCTCACAACACCATTCAGTTTTAAAAATGTGACTGACACATTTTTCCTAAGAATTCGTGAGCAGCTGTGCATGAGTGTGCCAGTACTTGAGAAAGACTCAAACAAAACTGGAAGTGAACTTTGCATGCCCAGTTTAAAGAAGCATTTTCTGCCAGTAATCTTTACTTCAATAAAGGCAATTAGTGATAAAATTAAAATGCAAGTGTCTCAGCTTGCTAAATGTAAAAAAACAAAGTTACACTGAGATTGCCATGGTTACAAACCAATACAAAGAACTTCCATGAAATTATAAGGAGGTTTCAGGTGATTGCAGGAACATTAAGAGGCATAATAACCAGCACTTCAGCTCTGCCAATGGCTATGCCACTGCTTCAACTGCTATCACAAGAAGATGGAGTTTTAATCTCAATAACATCTCTACAAATAATAGTTCTGCAGTTTTGGTAGCACAGATAAGTCATACAAAATATCAACAACTTCATAAAAGAAGCAATAAGAGATTTAATTCTAACTATCAGGGCAGATACCAACCAGTAAACAAATGTTACAGACAATGATTCAGCTCACCATACAAAGATGTGTTTTTTTAATAAGACAGTTTGCAGTGGGCATGTTCGCCTTACTAAGGGTACATTTTTCTGATGAGAGAGTTTTTCTCTGTCTTTTTTTTAACTTACCATTAATTGACAAAGACTTGGATGGCCAAGGTGGTGCAGTGGTTAGAGTTGTCACCTCACAGCAAGAGGTTCTCCGGTTTGATCCTCAGCTGGGGTGCCTACTGTGTGGAGTCTGCATGTCCTCCCTGTGGTTGCGTGGGTTTCCTCCCATATCCCAAAGATATGTTGTAGGTGGATTGGGCACTCTAAATTGGCCCTAGGCATGAGTGCGTGTATATGTGTGCCCTCTGTGGAAGGTTGGGCACTGGGATGGCAGCTCAACACCATAAATCTCTACTGCCAATCATGAGTGGACAGGTGATCTGCTGTGGTAACCTCTAACCAGGAAAAGCTGGAAGAAGATTAATTGACAAAGACTTCTTTTGTAGATGTTGACTTTAACAGCATTGTTAGTATATATGCAATTACTGACATTGACATGAAAGTCCTTCATTCAGGACTAAAGATTCTTCCTGCTGTGCATTCTCATTTTCATGAAATGACATGGCACAAGCTTCATTTAGTGATGATTTGGGTTACTAGGAAGAAAACAGCTACAACCACTTGTAATGATATTATTGATTTAAATACATTTTCTGATACCTTCAATGACAGTAAACATTTTGTTTTCATTTTGCAGTTATGATAAATGAGTTTGGTCTTTTAGGTACTAGTTTGTAGTAGTATAAAAAGTTCTTTTATGTCACTGTTTAACATTTTCTTAGTTATTGATGCTTTAGAAATGGAATGTTTGTTTTATGAATTTTGCAAAATTAAAAAAATCTGATTTTAATCTCACAAAAAGGCGAGTTGAATGCACTGCAAAATTGCTAAATATGAAGAATGTGGTTTGGAGGAAAACTGACAAGGGTAATAATTTAGTTATTCTGAATTGTCATTGGTAATTTACAATGTGTGGAAAACATTCACAAGATACTAATACTTATGAATATGTTACAAAATAAAAAATACAATATTGGTTCCTTTTTAAAACATTAATTGATTATGGTGCTTTTATGAGATACTTTAGTGAAAATTATGTTAATTCCATGCTGATTCCCAAAAAATATAGGTTAGCTGTTCTTATAGTATCCTTAAGAGTCATAGGGCTCTTTGCTGCAGATAGTTGGTTGTATTATTAAGCTTTGTTTAATGAAGAAACTTATTAACTTACCAACTCACATCAAAGGTTCTTCTGATTTACTTTTTCTTGTGAATCATTTCCTTTAATGTTGCATCATTTCCATTTGCCAATAATTCCATTTTCTTGACCACGTAACCAGATGAGAGAAAAGGAACCTTGCAGTCTGTGGCACCTGCACCTACTGCCATGTCAATATTTGGTTCTCCACCACCATATGATGCCAGTGGGTCAAAGTAGTATTCATTTTCCTACAATGCAAAAAAAAAAATGGTTGACATTCTCAATTATTATGCATTAATCCTTGGAAATAAAATTGCAGAGCCTAGAGTGAGAAATCGCTTTACCCAGAGTGTGCTGAACTTCTTTTTTCAAATTACCCATAAAGTCTGGTAGGCAACTTGTGTCATAGCCTCCAAAAAAGAGAGTTTGCCAGTCATGTACATCACTTTTTTAAACTTCCTCTTCCAACATTTCTTTTCAAACTGAATAATATGATGACGCTATCAAGTGGAAGAAATCTACAATCCTAACAGCCCAACAAAATCTCTGGTGGTTGGAGACTCTCAAAACCATGTCACACATAAGTAAAACTAGCTTTTCTCAGGAAACTCTCGGTTTTACTTGTTCCCAAAGAAAGGTACCCATCATATCTTTCAACATCTAAAATATTTGATGGTGAAAAATAAATTGATTGTGCCATGTACAATGCCTAGAGAAAAAGGAATAACTGAAATGCATGGACTTTTTGATCTTGGTCTAAGATCAGCACCTGCCATATTTTTATTTGAAAGCAAAAGTGTCATATAGTTTGTCAAAATTTACCTTATAAGCCCCCTGCTTTGTAGTTGCCAAACAGACCCCAAGGTGTTTCAATCTGGAGCAACCATTCAAGAAAGGGTATTTCCTACTCAAATCTTCAGTAGGTTGCTAATTAAGTGCAATGGTATATGTCTTAGTCAAGTTTATCTTGTAACCTGATGGTCTCCCAAACTCCTGAAATTTCTCAATTAGATTATTTAAATCTTTTTTGTGGGTCCATGAAGGTTTACAAGATGTCATCAGTGAACAAAGTAATCTTAAGATGTAATTTCCCTTATTGTCATCCTTCTACCTCTGAATCCCTAATGAATTTTGGAAGTGGCATAAGATAAATGGTAAACAAGAAAGGGGATAGGGGACAACCCTGCTGAGTGCCTCTGGAGATATGAAACTCCTATACAGGATTGTATAATAGTTTCACCCTAGTCTCCACTACACAGTATATATTTCTGACTACAGGAATGAAGGCTGCAGGAAACCTCATCAATTCAAATGTATAAAGCAAGAATTCCCACTCCCAGTCAAGTGCTTTTTCCATAACCAGACTTAACAGTATGAGTGGGAGCCTCTTCACATCAGTTTTTCGTGGCATCAAACTTGAGCATATAATTATTATCATAGCTCCAGCTACCAGGGACAAATCCATACTGGTCCATATACATCAGATGTAGTAGGTAGTTTGAAACATGCTTAGCTAATACTCTCATAAGTAGTTTATAATCTAGGTTTAGAACCTACAAGACAAAGGGAGGAACAGGTCTTTGTCCTTCTTTGGTATCATTAATAGTATAGCTGCCACAACTTGGGAGGGGAGACATCTAATATTATTCTGTTCATCAAAATAGCCATGCCTGCTTAATATTATTATTTTATTGGCATTTGTTTACTGGAATAGTCCACTGGGTCAAGAACAGCCCATTTTCAGTGGAGGTTCGGGGAGAAAAGCTTCACAAAGAGACATGATAAACTATACAGTGCAAAGGTACAACTTTATACATAGTAGCATGGTAGAATTTCTAACAACAACACAATACAAAACTATAGCAAAGTAGTCCAAAAATTATTTAAAGTAATTACACAGTACATACTATAAAAAAGTAATTTAAAAAATGTAATTAGCATAGCAGAGAGGGTAACCAATATATTGAAGGTATTTGTAAGCATCCTATGCCAGAGGTTAAAGCTTAATATATTACGAGATGCCTATTAACTATGTAGAGCAGAAAACAGTATAAACAAAAATAAGAATAGAAGTGGGAGGATAAGGAGGGAATAATGTGAGGAAGTATTAGAGATTAGAGTAGAGGAGACGGGGTGATGGAATATAAATAATTGGTTATGAAGGGCAGTGCAGTGTGTAGGAAAAAGGTGGTCCATTGAAAGTAGAGTGAGAGAGATTAGTGGGAGTTGTTTTTGGTAGGAACTAAAAGAGTGGGATGGAGGAGAAGAACAACTTGGTTATAGAAGTGAGGGTTTACTACAGTTATGGATCCAGGCTGAAAGGAGGTGGTTATGAAGAGCAGCTTTGAAGGAAGCAATGCTTTGGGAGGTGGAAATGGTTGGAAGAAAACTGTTCCAAGTTTTAGCTATTACCCATGAGTATACTAGTTGATCGGCAGGTAGTTTAGGTTTCTGAATTTGGAGGAGGTGCTGGTTTTTGGATCACAGGGACCTATTAGGATTGCAATGGGAAAATAAAGAATTTAGAGCAGGGCAGTCTTGAGGTTTTGCAAGTATTTCACGTTGTGGTGATTAGTTGGAGATAAGTGAGGTAGTGGGTGAATTCCAGCCAGTTTATTTTATTTATTTTTTTTTAGAGGTGTGCAGTGATGAGTGGAATAATTTCTAACATACATAATTTGTAGCGACTTTGGCAATTTTGTTATAGCATATTTCTAGTTTTGTTTTCAGTGAGGATTGGAGGTTGGTTAGCAATGGGTCACCATAGCAGGAAAAGGAAGTAGAGGTAGAGGCAAGTAGATATTTTGTAGGGAGAGAAAGAAAATGTTTGTCTCTGTAAAGGAGTCGTAGAGTATTTGGAGCCATCAATGACACCACCTATTCTAATGAGAGCTTGTCGAAACATTCCTCGTCAAATGAAAAGGGAGTTGCTCAAATCTTCTCTTTTAATTGAACCTTGACTTGTGCATACTTTCTCAAAGCATTGTTTAAAAATATCAAGTCTGTGTGTCGGATTGTTAGTTTTATCATTAGTTCTCTTTGTGAAACTATTCTCTACATTTGTTGTTATCTAAAATACACTGCCTAGTATTTAGTATTTTTATGGACTGAAATAGTAAATGTGCTAAGAGCAGCCTTCTGAAATATTATTTTGTCACCCAGGAACAGATGTGCATTTTGCTTGGCCTGTCTCAACATTTCTAGTTGCTGCTGACTGAGCAGTGGCCTCATTAATTGAAGCACCTTAATGAGATCCAAGGAGGCTTTGTACTCCACTCTCCAGATCATTTTTCCTAGCACTGCAATAGTCTTTTATTTTATCCTGAAAACACTTTTTAAGATAATCCCAAACCAGCAGTGTTACATCACCTAAATTCTTAAAGTTTCCTTTATCATCACATGTGCCAACTTCTTACATTTAATATATTTTAATAAATATACTGGGAACTGCAAATGTTTTTACCCTGTATCTGACAACAAACATTTAAATGTCAGTATTAGAGGGGCATGCTCTGAAAGGTATAGAGGTCCTATGCAGAAAGAAAGCACATTATACATTTGTCCTGGACCAGGTTTTATATTTATTAGAATAGTATGTATACATTGGATCAGCACCATGAATACAATTCCTTCCACCATCCATTAATCCTAACTTAGTAAAAAGACTCTGAGCTTGTCAACAAATCCTTGGGAGATTCGTCTTCCTAGGCCTTGTGCTCACATCCTTTTTTCCACTGATCAGATTCAAGTCTCTGCAAAATCTACTAATGTGATTATAAGCTTCATTTAAGTATTTAGAATGTGGAGATAAGTGCATTGAAGCAAATGTTATGTATGAATGACCCTTCCTTCCTTTTAAACATACCAATAAGTCTTTGTAAAATGGCAAACCCTCTCCTCTTACCAGACAGATATGTCGAGCTAGCCAGCAATTTAAATCCCTTTTTATTTAATCACTCTGTATTGTGTTCCTCCAAATGTGTCTCTTGGAGGGTTAAAATGTCTGCCTGCTATCTTTTTAAGTAAAATAGTACCCTATCCCTTTTGATAGGGTTGTTGAGCCAATTTACATTCCAGCTTAAAAGTCTAAGGCGATCTGTGATAACCTTTTGTTAAAAGTGTTGCTGATATTGCCCACAGGCCAATACCTTAACTAATGCCATCCCAATCTGCCCTTCTACCCTGGCTCCAAATAGCTTAATAATTGCTATTTTATAATCATACACTATTCCATTATATCATACATTTGAAAAATAAGAGGAGAGACATGTTGCTTGCACAAACAAGTGGTAAATGCAATAAACCAACACACTACATTCGATAAACAATGCAAGATATGTACATCATAACACATGCTTCCATAAAAAGAGCTATGGTCTTGTTTCAGCAACTCCTACAGTTCTTCATGCAACATCTGTGTGGGCATGAAAGCTGATGATACAGGCATGGGTAGGAAAAAAAAAAGTTTGTCTACTAGCTAAGTCCCAAGTGTTCAAATGGATAAAGTCTGGTCCCCTTGCTAAGGTACTTAAAAGAGAAAATGGGGATGGGAAGCAATAAGATTAGACTAGCAGTTCAACAGAAAATTATTACCAAAAGGTATCCCTTAGCCAGGTAAATTAATGTCCAGAATGAGTCCTTCACACATTTCACGTGGCATCTCTCTTTCTCTCTCTCTCATCATATGAGTTTTATCTTTGTTGATATGGGCCTTTTCTGATAACACCTGCTGGTGTTTGAAAAGAGGGAATGGGTCTTATGGTGCCTCGGAGGAAGAACCCATAAATGATGAGTCACACCATAAACTACCTGTGTCCTTGGTCTTGTTCTAACAATCTCATTGGTTATTAGTCACTAACAACACAACCTCTGTATTGTAGCAATCTTAGAGCCTGTTACAGATCATCAAATGTCTTTGTCCCTCAGTGGAACATTATTTTACAAATCATAGGGTAAATTGAAAACCTCTAACATTTTTCAGTTTTCATTCTTGAATTACAGGGAGGAATTGTGTCTTTTGCCTCATGATAATAGGCAAGAAATCCTGTTCCACAAAGATCCATCTGTCACCTATCTTGATGATGTTTCCAGGCTTCTAAATTTTTGTTAAAATCAATTCCTTAAAGGCAAATATTCCAGATCACATGACCATAGCTCTAAGAGATAATTCTTTACCAGTCTGTGGCTGCCAGACATCCAATGTGCCCATTCATTTTTTATTAGGTCACTGAGGAAGGCAGTTCAATTCACCTACTAAACTCTAATGTAACCTTCACAGCTCTTCCCCTCAAATCCTTCCAGGACACTTATTATTCTAAAATGTTTGCACCATACTCAATCTTCATATGTGTAAATTTACATTTAAGATAATCTGGTCAAGCTTCCATTGCCTCCACATGTGCTTACAGCTCCACACCTTTCACCTGTCTGAGTTTTAACTATGTTGGAATGTGTATTCACACATTGTTCCAATTCTGACAGGCAAGTCTCATTCTAGGACTTATAATGGATTTCTGCTAGAAATTGGTCCACAGATGGCTGCAGCAGCCCAGGTGCAGCTTTGTCTGATCCTCCCTTCATATCCATTATTTTTGCAGACATATCCAGACCCCCATTACCCACAGAAAACCAATCTGAATTGCTCCTCTTTTTGGATTCTTCTGGTTATTTGGCATGAAAAAGGTAAGCCCAAAGCTAGCCGCACAAGCCCCAAGTCAACTCCCTGGGGAAATTTACTAATTTACAACTTGTAAAACTGCTTAGGACAGAGCATGAGAGTAAGCTGCCAACAGGAAAGCCACAACACTGGAGGTCCCTCAGCTTCTGATTTGCTTTTGAAGCTGATTAATGCTGAATGGGGCAAAATATGTACTGGTTAACTTTAGATGTTCTGTACCTATACCCCTTGTTTAAATAGTCACATGGTATAAAGGCTATTTGGATTTTTTAAGGATCCATTTGTGATTGCTTTATGGCGCTATCTGCATTTTGTTTTTTTGTTTTTTGCTTTCATTGATTTTGGTACTGCCCTCCTTGCCCTTATTTATGCCAACCTTACTATCAGAGCATTTGAATAAGAAGAATTTGTTTCTAGCATGAATTTTTTATAGTCATATTAAACACTTTAACTATATTTTTATATGCAGGGGCATACATGATTTTGCAGCATTTCTTTAGACAATGGATGTGATTTTTATTTCATTAGTCAAACTGAGAGGTACTAGGCTGATTATCTGGGTGCAACATCATATGTTATTTGTAGCAGCAATATCAGTTCTAAGCTTTAAGGAAAGCGTGCTGGTGCTATTTATCACCATAGTACTGCTCACCACCCTCCATCATCTGGCATTTATTTTCCAGGTAGATAACTGGAACTTGTAAACTTTGTTCTGATAGAAATGTTTTTTGGAAGAGACACGCAAGCATATGAATATGTTTACAAGTACAGACTATTCACAAGAAATATACAAAGCTTTCTACTACACCAAATGTTATGATTTTTGTTCAGCTTAATATTTGTACTCCGTTTTCTGCAGATTGCATTTATGTGTTGCTGAATACAGTGTGTTCTTCCTTTGGTAATATGATAAAGGAATATGGGAACTTTCTGCAGGGAGATACTTTGCTGAAAAGTTTGGATCAATAATGTTATGTATCCCTTAGGAGAGGAAAAAGATAAGTCATAGTTTTATGTACATGTGCTTTTGGAAAACAAAATAATACAACCTGCCACTTTAGGGACTGCCCTCTTGTGGCAGGTACCTTGGCTGTGCTTGTGTTAGTGATACCACTATTAGAATGTTGCTATAATAGTTTTAAAAAATGACGCAAAGCAAGAAGCTTTGAGAAAGTCAGAGTAGGAAAACACTGCAAGTTCTGCTTGTTGAAAATACAGTGTAGGAAATGGTTTTACTTACAACAATATGTTACTCTTAGCCAGTTCTCTAGTCTGAATTTCAAATTTATTTACAAGTTTTTGAAAAAGGAAGCATGTGCTTTACATAAGAAGTCCAGTCTACATTACTCGGTCAGCTGCAGTATCAAAACAACTCTTTCGCTGGCAACTGTCCGTGTTATAAAATTCAAGACTCATGCTTTTTGAAAAAGATGTTTTTCTTCAAAATCTGGTGCAGACACCTCCTGACAGGGATCTGCTAACATATTTAGCTGAAACAAATAAACAGTATTTGTAGAGACCTCACAAGACAATGTTATGCTCCACAGCCAAAGATAATGAAAATTTGCAATCCTTGTAGTTCATTCCTCACAGACACAAATATATTCGAGTCACTTCCCCATTAAAAGGCATCAGTTTATTTCCCTTAGGTACACCCTCTGCAGTGCCTTCCTTCTAGTGCATGTTCCTCCTTCCAGAATCATCCAAGAACCTCCTCTGATTTGTTCACTAGAAGTGGACTAAGCCTGCATTTGAGCCATATTCCTTAAATGGCCCAGTCACCTCTATGCGACATGATCCACTGAGTATAGAACCACTGGGCGAAATAGCCACAGGCATTGGATAGCCAGTGTGTGCTTGTGAGGCTGCAGACTGGCATATGGTCTTAAAATGAAAGGGGTGTACGGTCAGTGCCTACTGAGATAACTTTGGATTGTTCTTTAGTTTGAAGAGCTTGTGAAGTGGGGCATGATCTGTTACATGTATAAACTCCCTGGCCAATAAGTAGTAGTATTTTAGGGAAGAAAAGCCCCTCTTAACAGCTAAGCACTTTTTTCTAAAAGCCAGTCACGGATTTTCAACATTACTCAACTTTCTGGTAATGAGTAGATGGTGTTCCTGTCCATCTGCAACCTGTAATAAAACTGCTTGTCCTCTCACTTTAACAGCATCTGTAAGATATATTCTGAGAAGTTGATCAATGTTTAATTTCACTGATCACTTTCATTTTCAATAGCTTTATCTTTAGTCAGGTCAGGCAGAGGGCACGCTGTAACAGTGAAATAAGTAGACAAACTCCAAAAGCCTTATCTTCCATAATCTTACCTCTAGGTTCATTCTGTGACTGTTAGGTTTAAGCATTTTTTTTTGCCCTTAACTGTTTGTCAGGAGAGTATGGTATTTGGTTGGGTTAAGGGCACTTTTTCTCCAGGCACAGTTTGAATGTTGTGCTAAATGGGTTTTGATTTAACTGTTTAATTTTATAAATGGGTTTTGATTTAACGGTTTAATTTTATACACGTGTTAACAATGTAAGCTCATTGGACTTTGATTTCCCTTTACATACGTTATCTGTGAGCATTGTCTAGTTAAACGACACAACAGGTAAATGAAGAAGGTAGAAAAAATTAAATCTTGTACCCTGAGCTATAGAAAGCAACTTAACTGCTCAGAACCTCAATCCTTGGCACTAACTGCTAAACTGCCATTCATCTCATATGTAAATTATTTCAAATCTTGTTTTTGAAATCCAGACAGTATCTCCTCTGGTCTTACTTCGGGGTATGCTGTGGAAACTTTAACTTCCCCTGCAGATGTACTTATTACAAAAACTTCATTCTCTCAATACTTTCAAAATATTTTTATGATGCGACTGTATTGGATTCCTTTATCCCCAGTTCTCATCCATTAATTCACTTACTTTCTATATGACTTAAGGGGTCTATATTACATCAACAAACAATTAAATGCTCGAATCTCTAAAGGTCGACCTTTACAGATTGAACATTGAAATGTTCGAAAATGTTTAAAAATTAAAAAAAAAAAAAAAAAAAACAAAGTGACAAAAAAAAAAATCTAAAGGGTGTAAGCAGGAGGGCTGTGGCCCCCACACCCCCCTACTTAAATATACCAACTCCAAGATCGCGCTACAGTGTAAGGAATGGGAAATTTCCCATTTCCACACTGCAGTGCACTGATGTGCGATCTCGAAGTTGGTATCTTTAAGTAGCGGGGGTGTGGGGGTGCAGGGGGGCTTGCCCCCCTGTTAAAACCCTTTACTGTTTTTTGTTTAATTTTATTTTATTACATCTTTAAACATTTAAATGTTCAATCTCTAAAGGTCGACCTTTAGAGAATCAAACATTTAATAGTTCGTTGATGTAATATAGACCCTGACTTAAGTAGGGTCTTGCAGTTTGCAAGGAACCTAGTTTCAGCAGTGGGTACTAACAACCTGGTTTGAACTCTCTCATATGAGCACTTCTGTTATACGCTGTCTACTATAACTGCTGTGCCTTGTCAACAATTCCCTTACTATAGGCATTACAGCTTTTTACCTGTCTATAGGCATTACAGCTTTTTACCTATCTTGAATAGTTGTAAAACACCCTGTTAGTTTTAAAGTGTATGTATTCTCTTCCTACTATGTTTATTTTGCTATATCTAGAAAACCCAGAGGATGTCTGTTATTCTGAAGTTCAAATGGAGCATAATTCAACCAACCTCATCACCAATGAAATTCTGCACCAAAACTAGCCTTCAATGAAAACTTTCATTGATAAAACAAACAGCATCCATACAGATAGAAGATTAGATAGACAGATTAGATAGACAGATAGACAGATAGATAGACAGATAGACAGATAGATAGATAGATAGATAGATAGATAGATAGATAGATAGATAGATAGACAGACAGATAGACAGACAGATAGACAGACAGACAGACAGACAGATAGATAGATAGATAGATAGATAGATAGATAGATAGATAGATAGATAGATAGATAGATAGATAGATAGATTAGATATAGAAACAGATATAGATATATTTAGATAGTTTTTACTGATCCCTAGAGAACATGAAAACCCTCTACACTATCCAGATGAACTATTCATTACCCTGGGGGGGGGGGCAAAAAACACTGTCCATTTATTCTTGCCAGAGAAAGAGACACATGAAGGGACTGTTTTGCTATGTCAGAAGGTTTGTCAGTTTGGCATTGCCTAAAAAAGGCACAATGAGGATAATATTTTCTCCCATAATCAAATGCTAGATGAGTCAGGTGTAGATCATTCTTGGCAAAGCAATGTGGTCAGTTGACCATATCCTTCCATGCTGACAAATATTGTACCCCCTTGGAATAACAATAGAAACTAAGCCAATTATTAAAGTCAATCATCTTTTGTTCATATTATGGCATTATTCTTGGTGTACATAGAATGCTGCTCATTGCTAGGTACTTACCAGCTTAGACAAACAGTTCAAGAGTTCCATGATGTCTCTCTCATATAATCCAGAGAAGTATGTCTCAAATCATTAATGCCAACATGGACCATGACTGAGTCATACTGGTACTTGTTATCTGGTGACTTAAATGCACCACTAATTTCATGGATCCTGGCCTCTGGTAAACAAATAACCATGCTTTTCTCCTTATTCAGCCTGGTGAGCAGGACATCTGTAAGACTCACAATGGAGTCTTCTATGATTAAAACATTGGATAGCATGTTGGCTTGCCTTATGGGCTTTGCAGCTGATGCTAAAAAGGTTGTGGCTGTATGTGTCATGGTTTTATTTTAGTGGAGTGATTTGGGGGTTGCTAAGGGTTCTTTTGGTAGGAATCATATTTAGGTTGTCTTTGTGGTTTAGGACGTTTGCTTTTAAGTGCCTCGGTATATGTTGATCCGTGTGTTGGGTCAGTACTATTTGTGATCAGTGT
The DNA here is from genome assembly GCF_019279795.1 of Protopterus annectens. NCBI lineage: Eukaryota > Metazoa > Chordata > Ceratodontiformes > Protopteridae > Protopterus > Protopterus annectens. The sequence continues at coordinate 991,948,499 of NC_056748.1, read as the reverse complement.
AATGCTTACATTACTGACAAACTGATTGTTATTTTCAGTGCTTTTGTGTAAGAGTCTTACCTCCAGTGATATTGTGTAATTATGTCTCTCACACATACCGTAGCCCTTTCTCCAGATGCATAGCTGGCTCAACCACCACCCCACCCACTCATCTCTTCAAGTGAAAAGAAAACAAAACGCAGCACTTCACTGTAATAAGCCAGTCGCTACATTGTGATCAGCTTATAATTGTTAGATCTATGCTCTCCTCCCCACCCAGCTCTTCCACTGAAGAGAAAGAAAAAAAAAATGTTCCCTCTACTGGCACACCAATCAGGTTGCCAGAAGCACAAACATGCCCCCCCCCCCCAATCCTGCCTCAGCCATTCAGGTCCCATTTGTGTGCCCTGCCCCCAACCCTCTTTCAACATATTTTATTTAAAAAAATCTTCTTTTTAAACTGCAGCAAACCATTGCTACAGTTTAAACCCTGCCTACATGGAGCACAACAGTGCTTAGGTTTTCATTAAAAAAAAATATATATATATATATATATATATATATATATATATATATATATATATATATATATGGTTTACTATTTAAATTCCAAAACCGCTTTGGTCGAGTAGTCAGAATCTCGACCTGAAATGCTGAATTCGGAATTTTGAAAGAGCATCATCATTATCTTCTTTTGGCTGTTTCCATTAGCGGTCGCCACAGCGGATCATCTGTTTCCATTTCTTCCTGTCCTCTACATCTTGCTCTTTCACACCAACCGCCTTCATGTCCTCTCTCACCACATCCATAAACCTTATCTTAGGCCTTCCTCTTTTCCTCTTACCTGGCAGCTCCATCCTTAGCATCCTTTTCCCAATATACCCAGCATCCCTCCTCAGCACATGTCCAAACCAACGCAATCTCGCCTCTCTTGCTTTGTCTCCAAACTGTCCAACCTGAGCTGACCCTCTAATATACTGATTCCTAATCCTGTCCATCCTAGTCACACCCAGTGCAAATCTTAACATCTTTAATTCTGCCACATCCAGCTCTGACTCCTGCCTTTTTGTCAATGCCACTGTCTCCAACCTGTATAACATAGCTGGTCTCACTACCCTCTTGTAGACCTTCCCTTTCGCTCTTACTGGTACCCGTCTGTCACAAATCACTCCTGATACTCTTCTCCACCCATTCCACCCTGCCTGTACTCTCTTCTTCACCTCTCTTCCATACTCACCATTACTCTGAACTGTTGATCCCAGGTACTTAAACTCATTCACCTTTACCAACTCTACTCCCTGCATCCTCACCATTCCTCTACCCACCCTCTCATTTACACACATATATTCTGTTTTAGCCCTGCTGACCTTCATTCCTCTCCTCTCTAAAGCATATCTCCACCTCTCCAGGGTCTCCTCAACCTGGTCCCTACTCTCACTACATATCACAATGTCATCTGCAAACATCATAGTCCATGGGGCCTCCTGTCTAATCTCATCTGTCAACCTGTCCATCACTACTGCAAATCAAACGTCCAGTCTGGTGGACCCCAGCCATTAACAAACTTTACAATAAGAGGAGAAAGCTATTACATGATAGAACAAAATCCATAAAAGGGAAGTCACCCCTGATCATTATTAGTAAAAAAATACGAGCACTCATAAAATCAACTAAGGCCAATTTTGAGAGAAAAATTGCCATGGATTCAAAGGACAATCATAAGGCCTTTTTCAGCTATGTTAGGAACCTGGGTGGAAACTCACAGATATGCTCAGAATTAGTCCAAAATGATACAAAAATCACTGAACCCACAGACATTGCCAACATACTGGCAGACAGGTTCAGTGCAAACTTCACCCCTCTCCCCTAAAGGAGAGATAACTATCCCAGCCGAGTGTAGCCTCCCGGACATCTCAAATGCGCAGGTGAAAGCTGCTCTCTCTAAAGCTAAAACACAGCATCAATGGGACCGGATGGTGTCCCCAGCTGTGTGCTACATGAGCTAAATGAGGAATTAAACCCGCATAAGGCAGCTGTTTAATCTCAGCCTTACCACAGGATACGTGCCCAAGGAGTGGCGTCACGGCAACTGTGGTCCCACTCCACAAAGGTGGCGCCTCACGGACCCTGGTAATTACCGCCCATAAGCTTAACAAGTCTAGTCTGCAAAGCTATGGAGAGGATCATAATGGAGCTCATAAACAAAGATATAGGGGACTTGCAGACATTGGACCCGACCCAGTTTGGCTTTGTCAAGGGAAGATCATGCCTTTTGAACTTGGTCGACTTCTTCGAAATAGTCACCAAGGCCATTGATGAGGGAAAGGCAGTCCATACAGCCTACCTTGACCTTGCAAAGGCTTTCGACACAATACCCCACTCGGGTATTGTAGAAAAACTTACCAGCTTAAATGTAAACCCATATGTCACAAGATGGGTTGCAAACTGGCTTAAGGACAGAACCCACAGGGTTAGAGTTGCTGGCGCTGTGTCAGACTCCAAGCCGGTCACAAGTGGTGTCCCACAGGGCTCGGTCCTTGGCCCCCTATTGTTTGGCATCTACTTCTCAGAAGTGCAGGCCAACATGGGAGGACTTTGGCTGACAAAGTTTGCAGATGACTGCAAACTGGGCCATAGTGGAAAGTGCATCGGACACGGATATCCTTCAGAAGGGACTCACTGAAACAGATAGCTGGTGCCAGAGCCATGGCCTGAAGTTAAACGCCAAAAAATGTATAGTCATACCCTTCGGGAAAAACAAGGTAACCCCAAGCTACCATATAGGTGGCAATCCACTAAGCACAGAAGAGGTTATCAGGGACCTGGGGACCCAGGTTGACAGTGGCCTTTCTTTTGACACTCACATTGCTAAAGTGGTTAGAAAGACCTTCTACATTGCCCACCTGATCATGAAGGGATTCACATCCAGATCTAGTGAGGTCATTGTTCCCCTGTACTCTTCACTTATCAGACCAATGATCGAGTACAATGCCCCATTCGGGATGTATCTCACCCGACATCTGCAGCAATTGGAGAGACCCCAAAAGTTCCTCACCAAAAGGATAAAGGGACTCCAAAATCTGTCATATGCTGCCAGATTGAAGAAACTCCAGCTCTATTCAGTCGCATACCGTCTGCTCAGAGGTGACATGTGCCTGACATACAAGGCCATGTCCAACCCGGAATTAATGGACATGCTCCACCTCAAAAATCCAAATCCACCAAAACCACTAGAGCAAGCGACTTAAACCTTAGCACGGATATAAATAGGACGTGCTGGAGGGATAGATTTATCACTCAGAGACTCCCTATGCTGTGGAATAAAATCCCGGTCCATGTGAGGCAGAGCACCTCGCTGACTCTGTTCAAGAGAAATCTAGACCTGTGGATGGGAGATCGTAGGTTTACCCCAGGAATCATCTCTGGGTCACTGCTGGACAGAGGCACAACAAACTAATGGGCACAGTATTTTTTCATATAAGGGGTGGCGTAAGCCACAATAATTTGGGCTAGGCTTATAAATGCCTTAGGGCAGATAGCCTAGTATAAACCTATGAACCTATGAACCTATGAACCTATGAAATAAGAAAGGGCTCAGAGCTGATCCTTGATGTAATCCCATCTCCACCTTAAACGTATCTGTCACTCCCACCACAGTCCTCACCAGTGTCACACTATCTTTGTACATATCCTGTACAACTCTTACATACTTCTCTGCCACTCCCGACTTCCTCATACAATACCACAACTCCTCTCTAGGCACCCTGTCATATGCTTTCTCTAAGTCCACAAAGACACAATGCAACTCCTTCTGACCTTCTCTGCATTTCTCCAACAACACTCTCAGAGCAAATATTGCATCTGTAGTGCTCTTTCCTGGCATGAAACCATACTGCTGATCACTAATCATCACCTCCCTTCTTAACCTAGCTTCCACTACTCTTTCTCATAACTTCAAGCTGTGACTGATCAATTTTATCTCTCTGTAGTTACTGCAGCTCTGCACATAACCCTTATTCTTAAAGATAGGTACCAAAACACTTTTTCTCCACTCCTCAGGCATCCTCTGACTTGGCAAAATTTAATTAAATAATCTGGTTAAAAATTCCACTGCCATTTCTCCTAAGCACCCCCATGCTTCCACTTGTATGTCATCTGGGCCAACAGCCTTTCCACTCTTCATAGCTGTCCTTACTTCCTCCTTGCTAATTTGCTTCACTTCCTGATTCACTATCCCCACATCATCCAACCTTCTCTCTCTCTCATTCTCTTCATCCATCAGCCCTTCAAAGTACTCTTTCCATCTACTCAACACACTCTCCTCACTTGTGAGTACGTTTCCCTCACTGTCCTTTATCACCCTTGCCTGCTGCACATCTTTCCCAGCTCTGTCCCTCTGTCTAGTCAATCAATACAGGTCCTTTTCTCCCTCTTTAGTGTCCAATCTCTCATACAACTCTCCATATGCCTTATTCTTAGCCTTTGCCACCTCTCTCTTTGCCATGGGCCTCATCTCCTTATACTCATGTCTACTTTCTTCATCTCTTTGACAATCCCACTTCTTCTTCGCCAGCCTCTTCCTCTGTATACTCTCCTGTACTTCCTCATTCCACCACCATGTCTCCTTGTCCTCCTTCCTCTGTCCAAATGTCACACCAAGCACCTTCCTAGCAGTCTCCCTTACTAGCTCTGCTGTAGTTAGCCAGCTATTCGGTAACTCTTCATTGCCTCCCAGTGCCTGTCTTAACTCTTCCCTGAACTCCACCTCACAATCACCATTTTTTAACTTCCAGCATTTAATCCTTGGCACTGCTTGCACACTCCTCCTCCTCTTCTTGATCACCAACATCATCCAACAGACCACCATTCTATGCTGCTTAACTTCACTTTCCCCATTCACCATTTTACAGTCTCCAATCTCCTTCAGAGTGGACCTCCTGCATAGGATATAATACACCTGTGTGCATCTTCCTCCACTCTTGTACGTCACCCTATGCTCCTCCCTCTTCTTAAAATATGTATTCACCACAGCCATGTCCATCCTTTTCGCAAAATCCACAATCATCTGACCTTCTGCATTCCTCTCCTTAACACCATACCTACCCATCACTTCCTCATCCCCTCTGTTCACTTCACCAACATGCCCATTGAAGTCCACTCCAATCACTAGTCTCTCACCCTTGGGTACACTCACCACCACTTCATCCAACTCACTCCAAAATTTTTCTTTCTCATCCATCGCACACCCAACTTGTGGAGCATATGCACTAACAACATTCATCATTACACCATCAATTTCAAGCTTCATAAACATCACTCTATCAGACAATCTCTTCACCTCCAAAACACTCTTGGCATACTATTCCATTAGGATTACCCCTACCCCATTTCTTCTCCCATCCACACCATGATAGAAGAATTTGAAACTGCCTCCTATACACTTGGCCTTACTTCCCTTCCATCTGGTCTCTTGCACGCACAATATATCAACCTTCCTTCTCTCCATCATATCAGCTAGCTCTCTCCCTATACCAGTCATATTGCCAACATTCAAAGTTCCTACCCTCAGTACTATTCTCCTAACCTTCCTCCTCTCTTTCTGCCTTTGGGCATGCCTTCCCCCTCCTCTTCTTCTTCGGCCAGCAGTAGCCCAATTTGGCTAACAGTACTGGTGGCGGTCGTTGTTAACCCGGGCCTCGACCAATCCGGTATGTAAATATGAAATGTTCTCCGCATCAGTAATTTGGCAGAGGTTTTACACTGGATGCCCTTCCTGATGCAACCCTCCCCATTTATCCGGGCTTGGGACCGGCACAAAGAAATGCACTGGCTTGTGCATCCCCAGTGGCTGGGTTGGAATTTTGAAAGAGCAACTAAGGTAAAAATGAATGCATCGACATCCATGGTTCGATATATTCGACATAGCAGGGGGTGATGTCACTCACCTATGCTATGCACATTAACATACCATTACACTCTACAGTCAACAGTACATTAATTGAACTATTTTGAAGGGAGCTATGCCCCCCTGCACCTCCCACACCCCCTGCAAATTAAATATACCAACTCCAAGATTGCACTACAGTGCGGAAATGGGCTAATTCCCTGTTCCTCACTGAACAACAATCTCCCTGCACAATGCCGAATTCAAATACTCAAACTACACTAGCCATTTGCTGTAGTGTAGTTGATATATTTTGGTTCGGCTTTCTGCCCACTTGAAAACTGCCTTTCGACCACATGCTGCCAGTTGGCTGAAGCAGTTTCAGAATGCTAATAGTAAACCTGTGTACACACACACACACACACACACACACACACACACACCTATATATATATATATATATATATATATATATATATATATATATATATATATACATACTTACTTCCTTCTGCCATCGCTTCTTTTTGGTGCACCTCTCCTAACCAACATTTAGGCCTCTCTAAAGCACAATCTAGCCTCTTGCTACAATACAATCACAATATTTATAACTGCTAACTATTCTTCTCACCACTACTCATCACTACACCTGCTGAACTGGCTGGAACTACCACATCACCTGACACTCATCCAGCTAACCACTACACACAAATGTATTCATACACCTTCCAACTGCCCTTCCTTGTCCTCTCTATCAAACAATATCATCCAAACAGACCTCTCTGATTCAATAACCAACTGATCCTAAATGTAGTGAGATCTACCCACACAGCTGGACAACTGCACTACTCCTTCACTGTAGCTAAACTATGGAATACTCTCCCACGATCAAGAAGGTCTATCAGCAGTACCCCCCTCTTTAAGAAGTCCCTGAAACAACATCTTGCCTCACTATGGCAGCGCAACTGCACCAAGGCTGTAGTTCCTATAACCTGAACCCCCTCTCCACTTGCCTCCTCCCATTCCGGTCTCATTTCTATCTCGGCCTATATATCCCGACACGTGTATGTTATCAGCCCTGATTGACTCTCTTCTACATTCACTCACTTAGTACTAAAACTATCCTTTAACTGCTCTTATGAACAGACTGTTTTAAAATGTACTGTCTTCAGCTTGTACTCATTTTTGTAGCGAACTACTGTATGTTTCAGCATGTACTGTATATAAGTCTGTACAGGTTTTGTATAGATCTGCAGTGGTTTTCATAAGGTACCACGTACTGGTTTTCCACTGTATAGTGCTATATTGCATCTGTACTATGCTGTACATATACATGGCCTGGCAAGGTACTACTATATATTTTTCAGATTGTACTATCTTTTAGTTCTCCACTGCATGGTGCTGTGTTTAATCTGTATTATGCTGCACATATATAATGTATCCTTACAGTTTATGTTTATTGTTTGTCACATATTATGCCCTGACACCCCCCTAACTATATATACTAACTCCAGGATTGCACTACAGTGGGGGAAAGGGCGTATACCTTTCACGTACCTTACAGTAGTCTACATGCTACCACTACTATGCCCTTTTCCCCACTATACTGCGATCCTGGAGTTAGTATATATA